>NW_027498882.1:0-110016 GCF_021521415.1 Bidens hawaiensis | reverse complement strand
TACAAAACCAACATAAGTGATATTTGGTCTTGTATGGGTAAGATATCGTAGGCTTCTAATTAATTTTCTATATTCAGTTGCGTTTATTATTTTGCTTTCTTCGTTTTTAGATAACTTTAATCTGGCTTCCATTGGATATTTTGTCAGGTTACAATCTTCTAGAGTTCTAGTTTTGCTTCTGTTAAGACCTTTCGAGCATAAGCGGCTTGTTTAAGACAAATTTTTTTCATTCCTTTGAGTTACTTCTATTCCAAGAAAATGGTCCTAAGTCACTCATCTCGAATTTGCTTTCCATCCCTTTCTTGAAATTAGAAATGTATTGAATTGAGCTTCCAATTACTATGATGCTATTAACATATATTCCAATAATTATTATTGATTTTGAAGAGGTTTGTTTGTATACTTCTTGTTCTTGAGGACATCTTAAGAAGCCTATTTCTTTGAGCGTGTTCTTCAATCTAAGATTCCAAGCTCTCGGTGCTTGTCGTAATCCATAAAGTGCTTTATTTAATTTGTAGACTTGCTTTTCCTTTCCTTTCTTTGTAAATCCTTTGGGTTGAGTTACATAGACATCCTCCTTTAATTCACCATGTAAGAAGGTGATGGTTGGTTAATTTGTATATGCTTTAGTTCTTTTATTTATTAGTTTTAATCGTTTATTTTAGGAACTTCGATACTTCATACGTGTATTATTGTATTTCAGGTCACAGGCGTTAAAGTACTTAATTTGGACCTGTTGATGCATGTATTGAAAACCCGGGATGTCCAGCACGTGATGGTCGGTTAATTTGTATATGTTTTAGTTAGTTTATTGTTTATTTTTAACTGTAAAAGGTTACAAACTATACATCCCGGGTACGATTCTAGGAGATTAGCCGAGCCTAGACATCATAAAATCTTTGATACGGGTGATAGGAATCATATGAAGGGTCTTGGCACGAGCTAGGATAGTGAGAATCGCCTTCTTGGACTGCTGGAATCGCCTCTTGGTCGTCAAAACGAAGTTAGGGTTATTGTTTGATGAAGAATGAGATATAACCTAGTTTTCCCATCTGCAAACCCGTCGCGGTACGCGACGGGGTCTTTTATGGCCGATCGCGTATCGTGATTAACCAAGTGGTCAACATCATTTAGTCTCCCATCGCGGTACGCGATGGGACCCTCAGCAAGTGCTGCTACAGCAATCTTCTACAAAAATCATTGTTTCGCGTGCTGGACATCCCGGGTCTTCATTCTGTGCCACAACAGGTCCATATTGAGTACTTTAACGCATGTGACCTGAAATCCAATAATACACGTATGAAGTATCGATAGTTCTAGTATAAACAGAATGAGAAATACAAATGAAGTTTGCTAGTGACATGTCCCATTGCGATACGCGATGGGCATGATTGAAGACCCATCGTGTATCAAGATTGGTTTAAATGAAGAGTTTGATTCTAGTCCATCGCGATGGACCAGTGAAGACCCCCATCGCGTATTGCGATGGGTGTGCAGACGGGAAAATTAGGGTTATGTTCAATTTCATCTTTTGACGACCCTATCTTCGTTTTTATCAGAGAGAGAGATTACCAGAGCTTGAGACAGCTGATTCCATCATTCCAGAACGTGTCACAACCATATACATGATCCATATCATCGTTATTGACGATTCGATGATGTCGAGGCTCGGCTAATCTCCTAGAATCTCACCCGGGAATGTATAGTTTGTAACTCTTTCAGTTTTCTCATGTGACTAAGAACACTTATGTATAATTATTTATGGTTGATATATGATTATTGATGTTTGGTATTTCTGTGTGTTAAATAGGTTTAGGTTTACGTTGATCTGAACGATTCGTTACCAGTTGCTATAATAATTGATCATATGACTGTTTGATTAGATTGAATACGATAAAACATATGATTGCCCTTAACTTAGTCATACTGGCAGGGACTGTTTGATAACCAGTGCCGTGTGTAAAGCGATTGTTGATGTCTAAGGTTTTGTCTGATTGATCAGTCTGTAGTTAACCATTAATAATTAATCTGTTAGATTGCATGAGATCACTATAGGTTGCTTACTTGAAGTCCCGGGTGTGATTTTCTTTTGTTAATTGATTGAAACTTGTTTACTCGTTTGTCTGTTTAATTCTAAATTCAAACTATTGCTTGTGTGATCAGTACAAAAATCTGTCACTTCATAATATTAAAATTGTTTACACGAATTGCATTGACCACATACTCCTGGTAGATACGATACCATATTTACCCTATCTGCTTAGGTTATTTATGTTTTTAATGACTTGAACGACGGTCATCAAAATGGCGCCGTTGCCGGGGAGTTAGTGCGCTTAGTTTTTTTCGTGTTATTTGATTTTTGTGTTTAATTTTAATTTTAGTCTTAATTTTTGTTTTCATTTAAATTTTATTTTATCTATTTTACGTGGGGTATGTTTTTTGTGCAGATAACAGGTTTATGCACACCCGCCACTCGGCAGACAGTCACCGTTAATTTTCGAGCCCGAAATTGAGAGAGTAGCTCGGCAGAACCGAGCTCAAAACTTAGATTCAGAGATGGAAGATTAGAACCAGAACCAGAACCAGAACAAAAACCAGAAACAGAATGAAAACCAGAACTGAGACCCTCTCCCAGAAAATAACGCGTTTCACCCAGACAACATACCTCCACCACTAAACTTCAATAACCAAAACGACCAGAATAACTCAGCTCGCGCTTCTAGAACCCGAAACCAAAACCGAAACCTTGACCAGGCCAAACCATCAGTCCCACATAACACCCCTAACCGCACCGCAGAGTTTGGCTTAACCTTGATGATGCTGTTCCTAGCATTCTGACATCGGATGAAGAAGAGGGGAAGAAAATGATGTGAACCAGGGTTTGGAAGTTAAGGAAGAGGTTAACCGGTGGGTTAGAAGGAATCGAGCAATTGAGACAGAGAACGAGGGTTTTGAGATGGAAAATGAGGGAAATCATAATTGGGATGAAGTAGTGGAAGGGCCAGTGAATCAGAGACGGGCTGAACCGGTTAATAGAAATGGTATGGTTCAAAACAGAGTTAATCGGGCAGAACGCCCGAAAGAGTTTGAAACATTCAGGTGAACAGGTGTGGTTTGGTAAATTCCGGGGGGGGGGGGCAAAGGAGGAATTTTGTGGCCCCGGTTCAGGGTGTTAACAGTCGGTTTAGACCGGCTATCTTAGATGGAGCATCCCCGTTGGTCCCACATGAACGAGTGCCGGGACAGCAAACTTTTAAGTCTCGGCCATCACACATTAACATTGTTCTACATTTTCACGAGATGGCTTCTGAGGACCCGTATTCTCACTTGTCCGATTTTTCGGCTATTTGCGAGTCGATTGGTGATGGTACTTATGATCAGTATGAGGTTCGGTTGCGGTTATTCCAGTTTTCCCTAAAAGACAATGCAAAACACTGGTTTAACTCGCTACCGATGCATAGCATCATAAATTGGGCCGAGATGCAGCTGGTGTTTCTGAACGAGTATTATTCGCAGTCAAAGACGAGTGAGGCCCGAATGGAAATTCGCCACTTTCACAGTTGTTGGGCGAGTTATTTCATGAAGCATTCAACAGGTTTAAAGAGATGATCAGAAAATGCCCACATCACCAGATTGAATTGTGGGAATTGCTGAAATGTTTAAAGAGGTGATGGTACTTATGATCAGGATGAGGTTCGGTTGCGGTTATTCCAGTTTTCCCTAAAAGACAAAGCAAAACACTGGTTTAAACTCGCTACTGATGCATAGTATCAGAAATTGGGCCGGGATGCAGCTGGTGTTTCTGAACGAGTATTGTTGGGCGAGTTATTTCATGAAGCATTCACTAGGTTTAATGAGATGATCAGAAAATGCCTACATCACCAGATTGAATTGTGGGAATTGGTGAAATGTTTAAAGAGGTGATGGTACTTATGATCAGGATGAGGTTCGGTTACGGTTATTCCAGTTTTCCCTAAAAGACAAAGAAAAACACTGGTTTAACTCGCTACCGATGCATAGCATCAGAAATTGGGCCGAGATGCAGCTGGTGTTTTTGAACGAGTATTATTCACAGTCGAAGACGAGCTAGGCCCGAATGGAAATTCGCCACTTTTCACAATTGTTGGGCGAGTTATTTCATGAAGCATTCACCAGGTTTAAAGAGATGATCAGAAAATGCCCACATCACCAGATTGAATTGTGGGAATTGGTGAAATGTTTTGTAGATGGGTTGACATACGAGGACCAAAAGCATCTAAAAGCCTCGTGTAATGGTCAGTTGTTGAATCAGCCTGAGGAAGATGATTGGGATTTTTTAGAGTTCATGTGTGAAGATTCCAAGGCAGAAACAGCAGCTTAAAGACGAAGACATGATACTTCCTCCAGGTCAGTTAAGACAATCACGAGTGAGTCTGAACGAATTGGTAAGTTAGAACATGAACGGGCTGGGTACAGAAAGGGTAAGAAGAAGGATGTCGGGAAAGTTAGAGTAAAATTCCCGGTTTGTGATAATTGTGATGAACTCGGGCATAAGGCAGAAAATTGCCCCAAGTTCTATGATGACGAGGAGGATGATACTGAAGAGATTAACTATGCTTACGGGGATTCCAAGGGCCAAGGGGTCAACATAAACACTTATCACCCGGGCCTGAGGAATCACCCGACTTTCGATACGGGAACACATTTACACAGTTGAACCCGAACTTTCAGGGAACGAGCCAGAACAGATCGCATGGTAATTACCGCCATGGCGGTTATCAACAGGGTTCGTATAATCATAATCGGGGGTATAACAGAGACGGTAACCGGGGTGGAAATTCTTAAGGTAATCAGGACCAGCAGAAAGGGTCTTCGGGAAATTCGGATGAGTCGGTGCACTCAAAGTTGGATGCGTTGTTGAAAGTTATGACTGACCATAAGGCTGAAACGAAACAACAGTTCGAGTTACGAGATAAATCTTCAGAGACATTGATGAAGCATATTGGTCAGCTCGGTGCAGATGTAGCAAAGCTACAGAAGAATGCGGGCCAACTCCCTAGCGACACCACGGTCAACCTGAACCATTACAAATCGAGTTCGAAAAAGCACGTTAACCAAGTAAGTATTTTACGTAGTGGTAAAAAGTATGATAATAAAGTTGGTGTTCCACCACCATTGGTTGAGGGGGTAGTGGAAGAGATTGATGAAAATCTCGTCAGTGATGACGAGCCGGAACAGGAAAAATTAACCGAATCTAATAAAAGTGAAACTGAAATTAACAAACCGGTTCCGAGGGATGACACCAACAACTCTAAGGACAAGGATAAGGTGAAAACCGTCCCCTATCCCGATGCTTTGTTGGCGCCATCGAAGGCGAAGATGGCATCAAAAAGAGGCCCACAACAAGAGGAAATGTGGGAAACATTTAAACAAGTGAAAATTAATATTCTTCTTTTAGATGCCATAAAACAAATTCCCGCCTATGCTAAGTATTTGAAAGAGTTGTGCACCCAGAAAAGGAGTTATAAGATTCCTAAATGGATCGATTTTACTGATAATGTGAGTGCAATTCTTTCGGGTGCTCTTCCACCCAAGCTACAAGATCCGGGAACGCCCATTATACCCATTCAAGTGGGTGATTTTAAAATGACTCGGGCGCTTCTAGATCTTGGAGCTAGCATCAGTATTCTCCCGGGAAGTCTATACGATCAGTATGACTTCGGCCCACTTCGGGAAGCTACCACCACGGTTGTCTTGGCTGACCAGACACCGAAACTTCCCCGAGCAATACTGACTGATGTTATCGTTAAGGTGGAAGACTTTTATTTTTCAGTTGACTTTTTGGTCCTCAATTACGTTTTGGGTGAAAGGATCAAACAACCCACGGTTATCCTCGGTAGACCATTTTTGGCCACCGCAAATGCCAACATTAATTGTAAAAATAGTACTGTCCATGGCATTCGTTAACCTTAAGTTGAGGATTAATGTTTTCACACGTGGAGATAATTCTCCGGTCGATGATGAATGCTTTATGGCTGATGTCATTGACGAGTGCATCCCGCTATATGACTCTGTCGTCAGCACGGATGTCACAGCGGAGACGTGTTTTTTGTTTGACAGGTTACAGGTGGAAACAGACAAGTTGCTGGAAGAGGAGGAGAAACAGATGGAGATCGCAGCTGTGCGAGGACACTGTCCACCATGGTTTGTTCAAGTTGAAGCACTTCCCGAGAAAATTGATACTAGGTTGAAACCGTCGATGCTGGAAGCACCGAAAGTCGAGCTGAAGGAGCTCCCAAAGCATTTAAAATATTATTTCCTTGGTAAGAATAATACTTTGCTTGTTATTATAGCTTCTAACTTACCTTTTGAACATGAAAGTGCTTTGATGGCGGTGCTGGTTGCAAAAAAGGAACCAATCAGGTGAACGATAGTAGATTTGAAGGGAATCAGTCCCTCAATTATGATGCACAAGATTTTAACAGATCCGGCTGTCAAACCCGCACATGATGCTCAGCGGAGGTTGAACCCAAACATGAAGGAAGTGGTGAAGAAAGAAGTGCTGAAGTGGTTGGATGCTGGTATTATTGTTGCTATCTCAGATAGCACGTGGGTGTGCCCGACACAGACAATACCGAAAAAAGCGGGCATCCAAGTCGTCAAGGACGATTCAGGTAACGAGGTCGCCACCCGGCCGGTAACCGGGTGGCGCATTTGTTCCGCTTCCGTTTATCGATCAAATTGTCTAAAATCTAGCTGGTCAGGAATTTTATTGCTTTTTAGATGGTTATTCCAGGTATAACTAGATAGCTATTCATCCTGAAGATCATGAGAAGACCACGTTTACGAGCCCGTATGGCACATTTACGTTTAGGCGAATGCCATTCGGGCTGTGTAACGCCCCCCGCCACCTTTCAAAGGTGCATGATGCGTATCTTTTTCGATATGGTGGGGGAGTCTCTAGAAATTTTCATGGGTGATTTTTTGATTTTCGGCACATCTTTCGAGTCATATTTAAACCAACTCGAAAGAGTTTTGAAAAGATGTGTCGAAACGAACTTGGTTCTTAGTTGGGAAAAGAGCCACTTTATGGTCCAAGAGGGGATTATTTTTGGCCATGTTGTGTCGAGTCGTGGGATCGAGGTTGACCGAGCTAAGGTTCAAGTTATTTCCACTCTACCTCATCCCACGAATGTCAAAGGCATTAGATCATTTTTTGGGCATGCAGGGTTTTATAGATGGTTTATTAAGAGTTTTAGTGATATCATCAAACCCTTATGTAATTTATTTCTTATGGATGCTTCATTTGACTTTAATGATGAATGTGCTAAGGCCTTTGACATTTTGAAGTTGAAATTAGTTGAAGCCCTGATCTTGCAATCACCAGACTGGAATTTGCCTTTTAAAATAATGTGTGATGCAAGTGATTATGTGGCCGGGGCTGTTTTGGGTCAACGGGTTGACAAGAAACCCGCTGCTATATACTATGTAAGTAAAACTCTCTCGGATGCTCAATTAAATTACACAACAACCGAGAAAGAGTTACTAGCAGTAGTATATGCTCTAGACAAATTCAGGTCATATATTTGGAGAAGTAAAGTAATCATTTATTCTGACCACTCTGCAGTTAGGTACCTCATGGAAAAAAATGATGCAAAACCGAGGCTGATCAGATGGGTTTTGCTGCTGACTCGGGACAAGAAAGGAAGTGAAAATGTTGTTATAGATCACTTGTCCCAGATTATGGTGGAATATGGGAACACAGACGGGCCTATTAACAAGTCCTTCCCGGATGAGCACATCCTGGCAGTTTCACAAAATCCCTGGTTTGCTCATATTGTTAACATTATAGTTGCAGGTGATATCCCGGAGCATTGGCCAACCAGAAAGAAGAAACAGTTGATGTCCCAAGCTAAACAGTACATTTGGGATGATCTAGACTTGTTCAAGATTGGTGCAGATCAGATGATCAGACGATACATACCTGAGGAGGATGTCAGATCAGTTTTGGAACATGCGAATTCGTCTGCGTGTGGTGGTCATTTTAGTGGCCAGAAAACTGCTCGAAAAGTTCTTACGAGTGGTTTCTTTTGGCCATCATCTTTTAAGGAAACTCACGAGTTCGCGACACACTGTTTGAAGTGTCAACAACTCGGGAGCATTTCTAAGAGGGATGAGATGCCCTTGAACCCGATCCGAGTAGTTGATATTTTTGATGTCTGGGGGATCGATTTCATGGGCCCATTCCCAAACTCGCACGATAATTTGTATATCCTAGTGGCCGTCGACTACGTTTCTAAATGGGTTGAGGCGATAGCCACTAGGATGAATGATCACATAGTCGTTTGCAATTTCATTCAAAGTAACATATTTTCTAGATTTGGAGTCCCCCGAACCATCATAAGTGACGGGGGATCTCATTTTAAGAACTTTAAATTCGGAAAATTTCTTAAACGATATGGTATTGATCATAGGATTGCAACTCCTTACCATCCACAAACGAGTGGACAAGTTGAGGTTTCCAATAGGCAAATCAAAAAGATTTTACAGAAAACCGTTCGGACGGACCGAAACGATTGGTCAACCAAGTTGATCAATGCTTTATGGGCCTACCGAACCGCGTATAAACGCCAATTAGAACCACTCCTTATAGATTTGTGTGTGGAAAGGATTGCCATTTACCGGTAGAAATTGCACAAAGAGCATTTTGGGCTACTAAACAGGTAAGGCAAGGAAGTTGTCTTTGTGCAAGATTGAAGAGTTGAGAGACGAAGCATACGATTGTGCGCCTGCTTACAAGGAAAAGATGAAGAAAGTTCATGATGCTAACATCCGTTGAAGAATTTTGAAGTCGGTCAAAGAGTTTGGTTATACAACATAGGGATGAATCTCTTCCAGGGTAAGTTGAAAAGTAAGTGGACGGGCCCGTATTCGATTGTAAGAGTCCGAAAACATGGTCAGTACGAGATTGAGGATTTTAATGATCATTTGAGGCAAGTGGTAAATGGCTATAGATTGAATCCATATTTGGAGATGAAAGATATACACGAGATGGACGAGGAATTGGTGAGTTTCATTGCGACTTCACCGGTTTATGAAGACATTTGAGTTCGAGGCAGTGTCGAGATGTAGACTTTAAATTCACCACTTACGGGAGGCAACCCGGGGTTTGTAAGTGTCTGTCCAGTTTGTCTTTATTTTGTTGAGTCTTGTACTAAGTGTCATTTTGAGTTATGTGCAGCAAACACCAAGTGTGGGGAATCTTGTTGGAGAGTTGCAAGTTCAAGAAGTTCGGTAAGATTTTGATCAACTACACGTCTTTCGAGGTACGTATCGGATGTTTTGAGTTCGGAAACGTGTTCAGGGTGATGTCGGGATGCCGAAAAGTGGTCGGGTCGGAAAATGTCCGGACCTGTGTTCGTAAAAAACTTTCTGTTAACACAGCCCATCGCGATACGCGATGGGCTTATTATCAACTACATCGCGTATCGAGATGGAGTAAGGGCATCAGGCGTTAATGACGTCATCGCGATACGCGATGACGTCACTAACCACCCCATCGCGTATCGTGATGGGATTAAACCCTAATTGTAATCCATTTGGGTGGCGATGCACGATCGCCACCGATTTGACCCATCGCGAATCGCGATGGGTCATGGATAATCCGGATATATTCTTTTATAAAAACGCTTCTTCTTCTTCCTTTTCCTTCTTCTTCCTTTTTCTTTCTTCTTCTCTCCTTACTCTTCTCCGGTGACTTCCGACCACCACTCACCATTCACACCACCTACTTCCGCCATCACCTACCACCCATACACCTCCGGTTACCCCCACCACTCACCACCACACACACCATCTCTGACCACCTATCACCATTACCATCCACCGCCGTCCATTTATCCATTCACCACCACCTTCCTTCGCCATTAACCACCACCTCTGACCAACTCCGTCCACCGTACATCGTCGTCACCACCACCTCAGACCACTACCACTGCCACCAGCGTACGCCGCCGCAGCACCCCGGTTATTATTATTGTTTTCAGTACACCCGACAACGATGTATGTTTTATATTATTTTATTGAGTACGAGAATTTTATCGGGTTGTGAGTACGGGTGATTGGGGTTTTGATAGATGGGTGCTGTTTAGTTTGATTAGTTTGATTATATCGGGTTTGTCGGGACAGTTGTTTGGTTTGTTTGTTTGTTGCTTTGAGATTATGGTTGTCGGGTTTGTCGGGTTGGTTTATATCGTTTGTTAAAGTGGGTTATGTTGTTTATATTTCATGAAAGTTTCGGAATTAGAACATGTATATTGATTATCGGGTCTTGGTTAAACATAATAATTTTACAAGTCGGGTTTTTGAAGTTCAAAATTTAAAATCATTATTTTATTATTAAAATAATGATAGTGAATGTTCAATTTTAAACGATTGTTTTGAACTTAATTTATTAATATTTTATTTTCCAAACCCGATTTGTCACATTTTTCTTTGTCGCCGACAGTTAGTTGTTTTGTTTGCATGTTTTTCGAGACAGTCTGTCAGTTCATTTCGTTTGTTCAAGTCAGTTTGTTAGTAGTCATCTGTTTGGTAATACTAGAGTCTAGTCTGTTTGCGAGTTTTTTAATCGAGTCACAGGGACGCTTTGCTAGTTTGAAATTAGTTGTTTTGAATTGCAAATTGATTACCCCCCGTACTCAATCTCCATTCGGGCGGGATGATCTGGATTTTAGAAATACGCAAAGGGTGTCCCCGAATTTGTCGTCTTTATTTATTTTTATTTTATTATTTTATTAATATTTTAATATTATTTTATTATGTGGGAGGACCGCGACCGAAATGCTATACGGTCGTCGCCATAGTCACTGTTGACATATCTAACTTACACGTTTGATTTTGCATATATGTCTGATATACCAGGTTCTTCTCACGCCGTCGGGCGCAAGAGGCAGTGACCAGAGGGTTCAGACCGACGTGCCCCTGTTCTAGCTCCTAGGGGTGAGCCCGAGCCGCCGCGCTTCATTCAGCGGAGGCAGCCTCGGGTCATACATTATGATGGTTAGGGGTTACCGATTACACCTGACATTGACCCTGAGGAGATTATGGGTAATGGACGTCGCACACATCACCAGGTGCTGAGGTTTAGGATCATGACTGACGAGTATACGCGGCTGGACAGGATTCGGTAGATGCAGCTTCTTCGTCATCGATCCTTCGATTGGACGTTGCTAAGAGATTTGGGCATCGACGCCCAGGTACGTACGTTGATGATAGATCGGTGGACCGAGGTGCTCATGTGTGACTCGATTCTGTATGTCGAGCTCACACGCGAGTTTAATTCGACACTTATTTTTATGCCCACCGATTTTCTTGAGTTACACGGGGTGTCATTCTCGCTGGGACGACATCTGTATGAGATGTCCGTCCCTGACTTCGCTGTGGCCACCGGATTCTATACGGCCGAGCAGTTTCAGGATCCTGAATTTCTGCAGAGCATTCGTGGCTACACGCTGCGTGCTCAGCAGAGCCGTGAGCACTGGCTCACGGAGGACCAGCTCGGCCAGTTTTGGGCGGAGATCTCCAACGGGGCCCCCTCCAGCACTATTGTGGAGTCATCCATCAGGGACCCCGTCCATCGCTACATTCAAATGATCATTGCTTGTACTATCGAGGGCCGGCACTCGAGCCACGAGAAGTGCAGCAATTTTGATATGTTGTGTCTTCTTTCCATCATTGGCCGCCGACCGGCCAATCTGGCGATGCTCTTGCTCTCGTTGTTCACACGTGGTCGCAGCTTACAGGGATTCTCGGCACGCTTATCTTTAGGGCCATATATCACGGGGATCACCGAGCAACTCGGTGTGTTTGACCATTATCCGGTTGGTTTATTTACTCCAGGACCAGCTACAGTGGTCTTTGTATTAGAGGAGGCTCGTCGGGCCGAGATCATTGAGCTTTATGATCCAGTGGCGTTAGTCCCGGTCAGACAGGGTCCACAGGTGCCACCGCCAGAGGGGATAGCAGCAGGTGAGGTAATGCAGGGGGGGATTCCTACTCATCGACAGCACATCCCGATCCCTCGCATGAAGCAGACACAGCAGCAGTTTGAGCTTCGTCAGCCACCACCACAGCCGTAGTAGCCTGTTACATTAGACATGATATATCAGCAGCAGCTGGCGATGCAACAGGAGCAGATGGCAGAGCGGGCCCACCTGGCCCTTCATGACGATTACTTTCGATTATTATTTGTTGCTTTGTAGGTATCGCTCCCGCAGCCTGTAGACCCGTAGGATGATACGGATGATACTCCGCTAGCACAGTAGATTTTGGTTACCTTTTTTGCTTTATTTTGTTTTTATTCTCATAGTGTGTATAATATTAATATTATATTGGGAATACTGTATGGGAAACTGGTTGGGCGTATGTATATATATCTTTTGATGTCTACTGTGTTTGATTTATTTGTATATTATGTTGTAACCGAACTTTGTGGGTGTTGTTCACTATAAACCCTCACTAGACCCCACTCGTCCTCCCGGGCTACCGGGATGTTTAAAGGGCTTGTTGCATACGCTAAATGCAATCGCGATTCCTATGAAAGTGAGTTAGGTCTTTTAACGTTTTTAACTTATTTAAAATTTATTATGAGGTAATTGTTTTAATAAAAAATTAACAGAAAATCAGTTTCATAACTCGTAAAAGCCCATTGTCTTACACTTGTGAGAAGCTAGCTTCTACACGTCTCGAGATTTTGCAGGTTCGGTTGTCAGTTTTGGTACTTGGTTGAGACGATAGTGTACGAGTGTTTACGAGAGTTCGCGAGCCGACTGGTCCTTCCCAGTCTCGTTGATATCAGGTGATTTCAGTTTCATAATCTATTTGGTTTTTATTAGTTTAAATGTTAAAAGTGTAATTGTATAATTGCTAGTAGAACCATCACATTTGAGCCCCGAGTTTTTAAATTGCTTAACAGTCAAAAAGTCAATTTCAACCCCGACCCTCAAATGTTCATTAATTGTTTACATACTTTAATATTGAGGAAAACGTAATCCTCAAGTGTGGGGATGGGGGAAATTTGAAAATTTTAGCCCGACAGTACCTCGAAGAGTGTCCGGAGACCAAAGTAGTTAACTGATAATTACTGTCATTAATGCCAAGTATAGGTTTCTGGTCATGGTTGGTTTTTTAGCTTCTCGATAGTCTTACTCACAAATGTTTTCATAACGAGAAGTTGAAAATGGAGTCGTTTAGGCGGAGATAACGAGTCATGCGTACATGTACACATGTTTATATCGGCAGCCTAATTGCTCCGATATGTGTGTGAGTTTGACCAAATATATGTAATACACATATAATACATAGTACACACATGTCATTTGAGTGCTTTCATCGAGGGTGATTTGATTGTCTCATGGATCGGGTTCGTAGTTGGCATAAATGCAAAAGTGATAGAGGCAATTAGGTTAAGCCTCGTCTGGATGAGTGAGAGTGTGGGTACTGGGGGTTGGGCCTCATACATTATACATTGAGCGTGGGTAATGTGAGGGGCAGGGGGTTGGTTCCCTTAGAAAACATTTCTTGGACCTATTCTTTCATTCGATTAACCCCGATGTTATATTACGAGACGATCTAGCTTAATAGGTTTCTTTGTATTTGTATTTTGTTTTTGTATTTGTATTTGTCCAGTATTAAGCATCACGTTTATTATGCTTAAAAAATTTGCAAAAATCCAAAAAGATGAAATGTTTATATTCGGTTACGTAATTAGTAGTTCGTTTGTGTCTGTAAAAAAATGAAATCGGTGTTTATGTTAGTATTGTTTAATTAGTTGTTATGTAATAAGCCGGGTCGGATCGTTTGAGCTACTTGAAAAATTTCCTTCTATACCCTTACACCTAGCCCCGTTACAACCGTTTTAAGTTCTCTTAATTTGCATTTGTGTCAAAGCAGTTTATGGATGGACAGTTGTTCGTACTGGGTACTGAGAGCAGAGTGATACTAGCACATCTTTTGCTAGTCCAGATATTAAACCGAGAGGAGAGATGTTATATTATGAGAGGTATTGTAACAATTCGGGTTTTCCACTTTTTTATTTGTAACCGTTACCCGACCCATATACGGGTTCGGGCTCGTTCTTTAATAACATCCGCATTTATCGAGTTTTAATTATTATTGTAATGATCCATATTATAAAATGGATATCCATTATTATACCCAACCCGTGTTCATGCTTTTGGTAAACCCAAAACAAATCAATCAATGATTAGCTGTCCATGATCTGTTTATAATCAAAGTTTGAATTTGAAAATCGTTTATTTATGTAAAACGCGCCTCACCGACGGTTTGATTAAGTTAATAACACCAATTGATTCGTTTTTCCTTCTTTAACATAACCGAAAACCCTAAATCACGGATGAACAAGAAATCGTTGAAATTATTCCAATTAATTGAAAGGATACCTTCCTTGTTCGATCGCCGACAAAACCCACCTATTTAATTGAATTCATTCGACCATTTTATTACTCGATCAGTTCATTTTCTTGGCCGTCCCTGCTCGTGCTCGTTCTCCCTCTTCTGATTTCCGTTCGAGGTAATTAAATACATGTATTGAGTCGCGATTTCATGGGGATTAATACCCCTAAACCTGTTTTAATCAGTTGTAAACGAATTGGGTTGATTGAAATTCTAGGGTTCTTGGTTAAAGGGGGCGAAAATCGGATTTTTGTTTATAGTTAAACAAACTGAGTTATAAACAATCTGAACTCACAGCTCGTATGGTTGGGCTGTGTGTGTATCAAAACTTGGGTCGCGGGTTCGATCCACGCTGGACCCGTTTCTTTTTGTTAAGGGTTTTATTATCATTTTTTTAAGAAACAAATTATATTATTAATATTAATGATTATAATGATTGTTTAAACTAAAAACCAACCTTATAATACTCGTTAATCCACGTTTTCATTCAAATATATTTATTACTAATGCACGTTTTTCGTATAGATGTAAAGATCCATATATAAATAAAGGAGATTATAACTTAACAACTAACGTTTTGATAAATATATAAATCAAGTGATTTTCGTTATAAAACTAAAAATAATATTTTATTATGTTTTCTTAAATCATAAGTATAGTTTAATAATAAATCCTTATAAATAAAATATTAAAATAATATTTCTTTGTTATTAATTATCTAGTTAGATCTTGTACTTAGCATGTCCGGTTATTCTTTATTCTCTTAGGCTTTAACGTTCGCGTGTGATCCTCTTTATCTCATTCTCGCTACCTTAATCATCCTCGTCCAACTTTGAGGTGAGTATCACATTCCCCATTTTTACTCGGTTTAATACTGTTTTGGGGACATATGCGTAACTTAGTATATTTTCGCACTTTATCTATACACAAAACTGCAATCGGTGTCTTATGTGTTAACTAATCTCATGCCATACTTGCTATATGTTTATGTGCTCAATGTGAACCGCATTCGGAGAGATCCAGCATAATCTCAGAAAATAGTATGATCATACGCTAGTTGATTTAGCTTTGTGCTTTTCGACATCTCATTTTATTTGCTCATTGGTTGATTTGTTTATCTCATTTGACTCGATGCAGCTACGTATTTTATTCTATATGTAAACCAAACTGGTGTGTTGATCACTCAACCTCGTGTTGACAAACTATATTATTTTCAACGCATATGCAGGTCACCGTTTGATGTGAAGTATGGACTTAGAAGAATTGTTTAAGGACTTATGCTAGAAGAGTTTATTTTAAGACTTTAAATGTTCATTTGAATTATTTGATGTTTTGTTTACTTGGATTTCTTTTTGTAATGAATAATGGTGTTATTTGAATTAAATAAATAGATATTTGAATTTTAAATATTTGCATGATAGTACCTTACGAGCTGTGACAATCAGTCCACGCCCCGGCATTTCCGTCGTAGGTTGGGGTGTGACAGGTGTGAGTATGTGTGCCTTAACCGGAAACAGAGTACACTCGTCTGGGAGGCCCTATTGTTTTTATTATAACACTTAACTTTATTTATGGGAAGTCAATCTAGAAAGTGTCAGTCTGGGAAACTGGGTATGATCTTAAACCTTACTAGTATTAATGGCGATAATTTACATACTTATGACAGAGGTTGATGTTTGCTTTAGAGTTTGCTTGAGGGAAAGCAAAAGACAAGTGTGGGGATGTGATGGTTGGGTAATTTGTATATGCTTTAGTTCGTTTATTTATTAGTTTTAATCGCTTATTTTAGGAACTTCGATACTTCATACGTGTATTATTGTATTTCAGGTCACAGGCGTTAAAGTGATTAACTTGGACCTGCTGATGCATGTAATGAAGACCCGGGATGTCCAGCACGCAAAACGAGAGATACAAATGAAGTTTGCTGGTGACATGTCCCATCGTGATACGCAATGAGCATGATTGAAGATCCATCGCGTATCGCGATGGGTTTAAATGAAGAGTTTGATTTCTGGTCCATCGCGATTCACGATGGACCAGTGAAGACCCCCATCTCGTATCGCGATGGGGTCTTCAGATGGGAAAATTAGGGTTATATTCAATTTCATCTTTTGACGACCCTATATTTGTTTTTATCAAAGAGGGCGATTACCGAGGCAGCCGATTCCATCATTCCAGAACGTGTCAAGACCATATACACGATCCATATCATAATTATTGATAATTCGATGATGTCGAGGCTCGGCTAATCTCCTAGAATCTCACTTGGGAATGTATAGTTTGTAAATCTTTCAGTTTTCTTAAGTGACTAAGAACACTTATGTATAATTGTTTATAGTTGATATATGATTATTAATGTTTGGTATTTCTGTATGTTCAATCAGTTTAGGTTTACGTTGATCTGAACGATTCATTACCAGTTGCTATAATAATTGATCATATGATTGTTTGATCAGATTGAATACGATAAAACATATGATTGCCCTTAACTGAGTCACACTGGCAGGGACTGTTTGTTAACCAGTGCCGCGTGTAAAGCGATTGTTGATGTCTAAGTTTTTGTCTGATTGATCACTCTGTAGTTAACCGTTAATAATTAATCTGTTAGGTTGCATGAGATCACTGTAGGTTGCTTACTTGAAGTCTTGGGTGTGATTTTCTTTTGTTAATTGATTGAAACTTGTTTCCTCATTTGTCTGTTTAATTCTAAATTCAAACTATTGCTTGTGTGATCAGCACTAAAATCTGTCACTTCATAATATTAAAATTGTTTACACGAATTGCATTGACCATATACTCCTGGTGGATACAATACCTTAGTTACCCTATCTGCTTAGGTTATTTAGGTTTTTGCATGACTCGAACAACGGCCATCAGAAGGTTGATTTCACATCTAGGTGATAAACTGGCCATTATTCTAATGCTGTCAATGCTAACAATAATATAATTTTTTCCATCCTTGCTACGAGAGAGAATACTTCATTATAATCTATTCCTTGTTGTTGTACATAACCCTTTGCACAAATCTTGCTTTATATTTAGTGATTTCTCCATTTGCGTCTATTTTAACCTTGAATACCCATTTCAAACCTATTAAATTTTCGTTTGATGGTAGCGTGTCCAAGTCTTGTTTTTCTCTATTGAGTCTATTTCATTCTTCATGGCCTCTTCCCATTGTTCAATTCCAACAGCTTCTTTATAATTACTAGGTGCTTCATCATCATAGGCTAGTAACAAGTTTTCTTCAAGTAGGAGTTCATGAATGTTGAGGTTAATTAAGGATATAAAACCTTGAACAGGTGTGTGATCAAAATCTGTTGATGGTTCTTTAGTAGGAGAGTTACTTACTAGATAAAGCACTTCTACATTTATTTGATCTATTTCGAAGGTTGAATCTTGAATGGATCATGAATTGCTTCGGAATTGTCATGTTCGTTTTCTCCATATACGATACAATTTGTCCAAACTGTTCTTTTATCACTTACCTATTCTAGGTGTGGTTCCCAATTCCAAGATTCATTTTCAAAAAACTTCACATCTATACTAACAGATTTTCTATTTTCTTCAGGATCATATAATCTATAAGCTTTTGATCAAGGTTCTGTTCCTAGATATACCATTTTCTTGCTTCTATCATCAAGTTTCTTGAGATATGGAACACATTAAAATATTTTGAGATGTGCTAGATTTGGCGACCTTCCTGTTAAGGAATTATATGGTGTTAAGGTTTCCAAGTCTTTTGTCAGGACACGATTAAATATATAAATTGTGTGTCATGCTCCCTTAGCCTATAGGTCTTGTGGTAACTTCATAGCCTTTAACATGCTTCTAGTCATACTTAACATAGAATGATTTCTCTTTTCTACGACACCAATTTGTTGGGGGGGGGGGGGGTGTTGTGAGTTGTCTAAGGATTACTTCCTTTCACAATATGATGAAACAGCATTTGAAGTATATTCACCACCTCGTCCGGTTCTTAATTTCTTAAATTTATTTACTGTCTTTGTTTCTACTTCTTTTCTGAACTTCTTAAAATATTCATGTACTTGGTCCTTCATCTTTAGCAAGTATATCCACATATATCTTGAATAATCATTGACCAATAAAAAGAAATAGTTGTTATCATCTTGAGTAGTTGGTGAAATTGGTCCTCAAAAGTCAGTATGTACCAATTCTAAGGATTCAGTAGTAGCACGATACTTTGCTTGTTTAAGAAATGGAGATCTACTTTGTTTTCCTACAAGTAATAAGTCACATATTTGTGCGGGATAAGTGTTTAATGGTATCCCTAGTGACATTTCTTTGGTGCTTAGTTGCTTTAATGAGTCAAAGTTAAGGTGACCTAAACGTGCATGCCATAACCATGCTTTTGTATCTATTTGAGTTTGTTGACATACGGGAGTTGCTATATATATCTTGATTTTTTACAATCTATTCTTAGATCTTTGTACTTTCAATATAAGTTTCTCATTGGAATCATACATCCAGAGATGCTCATTCTTCATTATGATATATTTCATATCCATTTTCAGTTACTTGTCCAAGGCTTAATATGCTACTTTACAATTGTGGGATAAAGTAAACGTTGTTTATTAATTTTTGTTCACCATTATTATATTGAAGTAGTATGGATCATTTTCCTTTTATATCAACAAAATATCCATCTCCAAATTTTACTTTGCCGGTAATCCTTTCATTGATTTCAGTGAAATAGTTGCGTGTTCACCGGTCATGTGATTACTAGATCCATTATCTAAGTACCAAAAACCATCCATTTGGTCCTTACTTAGGTAGAGATGTGGTTGGACATTACTTTCGTCCAGGATGACTTCTTTTTGTTCACAAATTGACATTAGAAGTGTCGGCTCCTCATCTTCTTGGAGTAGATGTGATTCTTCTTTCTTCACACGTATTGTGAACATTGACTTGCAAAGTGACAAATTCATTGTAGTTAAAACACTTTACATGGCTAAAATATCCCTTTAATTTGTAGCCATTCCTCTAATATTTCTTCTTATCATATCTTCTTCTGTCTTAACCATTTTCATTATTTCTTTTCTCGAAATTATGGCTCTATTGTGATTGTAACTTTTCCTAAAGTTACCTTTACCTCGGTTTTGACTGAAATTCCTCTGTCTATTATTGTTGAACTTCTTCTCATGTCTTGTAAATAGAAGTTGGTCATTATTGTTGTGTTGTCTCTTCTCACCTCTTGATTGGAGATGTTCTTCGTAGGCTTTTAATCTACATACTGCTTCATCTAAGGACATTGTGTCTATGTCGGAGTATTGCTCAATTGAGGCAATAATTTGTAAGTACTTATTTGGTACTAAATCTAGTAGTTACGTACCATAACAGTTTCTTCAAGTGTTTGTCCTAGGCTTTTATATTTTGTGTTTAGTGAACTTAATCTTTCAGCAAATTGATCAATAGTTTCATTATCTTTCATTTGTAGCATTTCAAAATTCATTTAGAAGAGATTGTATTCTAGCCTTTTGAACGTGATCAATCTCGATGTATCTTACTTTCAACGTTTCCCAAATATCTCTAGACGTGGTATGAGATGCTACCTGCATCACCATGTCTTCGGGTATTGATTGAATAGATAAGCGATTGCTAATCTATCTTTCTTTATGTCGACTTCGGTTTTGGTTTCATTTTGAGGTTCCACAGTTTCCCATAATCCATGTGCATTTAGGATGGCCTTTACTCACATGGCCCATAGGGTATAGTTTGTGGATGTCAACATAGGAGTTTGAAGTCGAGACAGTCTCCTTCGTTTCGTCATTCTTAGAATTCTTTGATTCATCTTGCTTAGACCTTTTAATCATAACATGTTTCTGAGGAGTGGATTTCTTTTTTATTTCCTATACCGAATCAAAGGTTCGTCATTTCACTTTGATTATCTTTGTTTCTGGTTTTCGATTCTTGTTCAAGATTTCCGGATTTTTAAAATCAATTCAAGTTTTGATGTCAAATCGATCAAGGAACAACAACAATTGGTTACAGTTAAATTGTAATTCAAGTTCCACTTTTGATTGTTCCTTTTTTTTGAAAAAAATTTAGTTTTGATTGAAACATGGGTTTCAATTCTATAATTAACGATGATGATTAACATGGCTCAAATGCCAATCTAATAGCAAAGGGTTTACGATAAACATAGACTTTATGTTTTGTCTAAAGAAATCATGAATTACAAATGAGGTTACATGGCTATTTATAGCCATTGTCTTGGACAGTTATATAATCGTCAAATACAATTAACAATTGATAGATGCCCAAACTTAGGTTAAGGGCCAATAATACAATATATTTACATAATTAAATTAACTTATGTTAAAACTAAATTATTTCTTCTAACAATAGGAACATGGCAAACATATTAAATATGGCCTAAAACCATGCCACAAATGATGAAAATGCCAATCTCAATGTGTTTAGTCCGCTGATGAAACACGTGATTTGTGGCCAACTATCTGGCTCTTACATCATCACACACAAGGCAGGGGACTAGGGGAGTTAGGAAGTTGTATATGCGACTCATGAAGATCTTAGTAATCCAATGGATCTCTGTAGCATAATGATCAACAACAGTTTTCAGTTGGAGTGTGTAGAGACATGAAATGTACTCACGATAGGCAATGATTGATTTAGAGAGGATTAACTCACGTGAGTACATTCATGGGTTCTATTCTACTGTAGATTCACTACAACAAAAAGGGTTTTTTAGTACGCACAAAAGCGTCCTAAAATGCTATTATATAGGACCTTTCATTTAATAGGACCAACGAGAAAAGCGTTTCATGTAAAGGGGTCGTAATAAGTCTCGGAACTCAAAAAGCGTCCTGATATCCCAAATAAGATTATGAAACCAATTTTATGGTCGCATAAAATATCCATTAACAACCCAAAACGCGTCCCAATAAAAACATATTAGGACACTTTTACAATGTTTTAACATGTTCTTACCTACCTTTAATCTTTTGATACACATACAAGCGTCCTAAAAATTAATTTATAAGACCCTTATGGTGTAACATTATATGTACTTTATTACCAAGAAAAAAGTTCTGATATCCCAAATAAGATTATGAAACCAGTTTTATGGTCACATAATATATTCATTAACAACCCAAAAAGTGTCCCAATAAAAACATATTATGACACTTTTACAATGTTTTGACATGTGCTTACCTAATCACTAGTGCAAAAAAAAGTGAGGAAATACGACGTTTTTCAATCAAATATGGCAGCAAATCAACAGCCTTAAAAGAAAAATAAAAACATAGCTAGAACAGAAAAAGTAAGAAAATAAACAACATATCCAAACAATGAATCATTTTAGAAATAGCTAGAATAGCTAAAGCATCAATCTTGACCATTAGTATAAATTATTCATTTTTTTAATATGCATATTATTAAAGCATTCAGTTTAATACAAATATAAACAATCATCCAAAAACCTCCATGACTTCGTGCAACCACCTTTATCAGACACAAACCTTCAATAGCACTGGCGTAAGCTAGAATTCTTTGCCACTGATCAAAACACATAAAAATGTTTGTTAGTCACCATTAATGATTAATATAAAGCAAGATCCCCTTGTTAAAATCAGAAAGCAATTGAAATAAATAAGCCATAATAGAGTCAACATTAATACAAAGCCCTTTGGTGCTAATAAAAACCCGTAATAATATGTGTGATATGTGTTGTCAAAAGCCCTTTAGTGCGTATAGGCCTTGAGGTCAAATGAACGACAGGTCAAAGTGGATGAATGTGTCAAAGTGATTTAACGATCCGTGTAATTAACTCTCAATACAATAAATAGACTGTATCCCGAGGGCCGAGTCTCACTCTCAAGTGAACTAAACAAATAATTTATATAAAATGAAAAAAAAAAATAACACTTATAAAAGACTAGAATACTAATATACTGACCTTCATCCATCCTCCTAATCCTTGCCATCACACAATGGCAAAAACAAAGTATTAATTGTACAGTTGCAACGGCTTCTACAGCACCAGCTGCTCCGAGAAGGTGACCGATCATCGATTTTTTAGAGTTCACTCGCAACTGCAAAATGTTAAAAATGTTTTTTTATAATATGGTAAAAAACCACAACACATATTTCTCTGTTTGGTTTGGTACCTCTTTGTTCTGGCCAAAACAATGAAGAAGAGCTTGGTATTCCTTGAGGTCACCGGCGGGTGTTGATGTAGCATGCACATTTATGTAGTTCACATCCTCCCTTCTCACCCCAGCCTGCGACAGTGCTTTCTCTATCCATAAAATCACATCGGTACCTAATGATAAACATAAACACATCAATCACATGCTTCATCTTCATTTCATTTATAAATCAGCCAACAAAACAATATACATACCTTGAGGATGAGGCTCGGTCATATGATAAGCATCACAAGTGAAAACAAGTATACGAAAATAGTTTTGTGTTTTATTTCTAGAAAAAAAAATAGGAAAAAACATTAACTCACCTGGTGTCGCATGTAATAGACTTTTCTCAAAACCAAAAGGATGCACTTGACTCGCTAACCGTTACCTAGTACAAGTGTTTATGTTATGAGAATGTGTTCAACAACACATGACTCTAAAACCCAAGCATAGACTAACACGCAAACACAAACTTGACACGATGACTCTTTGATGATAATAAGTAATGTCAATTGTACCAAAAAGTCCTAACATGTATCAACACATCATATCATGGCAAAGCAACCAAATATTCATCATACAACTCGACTATATAATCATTCAATTCACGGGACAAATTTGGCATGTACAACCTGATTTTATTCACTAAGAAAAACTTAAGGGTAAATGATACAAAATTTACCACAATAGAATATATGAATTAGGTTTCTCAAAACATTTTTATCTTATTTTTCGCATTCATACAAAACTCACAATAATTCAATCATTACAGATAGGCACCAACAGTTCATCAGATTGCGCAACAAAAAGTAGTTTCATGGTTCTCTCAACTCATTTATCAAAAATGTGCAAGGCCAATTGGATTATCTTATAAACTAATATACTAAGTTTAAAAAGTGGAACCAACTCATTTGGCTTCGTTAATCTCAAGTAATGATGTCGGGAAGAATGACCAGAATTTGAATCCCCACATCAGTTTTGACACATGTTTTTGTAAAATCATAAAAACTATTCAAAACTTGTCCAAAAATTACAAAATTTACCTTTCTGGAAACTAAACTCAGACTACTATATCCTAGAAACAAAAATAGATCAATAATCATTGTTTAACAATAACTTACAAACCAATCAATAAACGAGAACGAATCTGTCAGCAAATTATTGTCATCAAAACTCAAACCCTAACATGTTTATGTCATCCCTAGGGTTCTAAATCATCAATTAACATTATAATCATCAAAGTTACAGAGATTGAACATCTAGGGTTTCACAATAACTCATCAAAACATAAAAACGAATACATAAAACTTACCAATTAACATTAGGAATCATATGAACCACTCAAAGACACCTCTAATTTTAAGATTAAGATTGAATTGAAGGTGATTAAGGTTTATTGGGTGTTTGACATCATGAAAGAGATGGAGAAAAGATGTGTCAATAGTTTTGGGATGGGAGTTAGGGTTTTATTATTTTATTAATATTATATTTAATCATATTTACAAGAATGACCCTTTTCGAATGAGTTTTGGCTTTAAAAGAACCTTTTAACACCAAACCGAATTATAATCGAATTATTACGACCAAAACACTATCCCGAGTTTATAAAGTTATAAGACTCAAGTGTCAAGTGTCCTGTTAAGTTATGTTATAATAAAACTCTAGCGAATAAGCGTCCTATAAACCAGATGTTTTATGACTAAAATATAAAATGTCCTATTACGATGTTTTATAATAACACCACAATGATTATGCATCTTATAAAGGTTAAAATTATATGACCATAGTGTAAAATGTCCTATTAAGTTATGTTCTTATATGACTTCGACTAGAAAGGGTCCTATAACACCGAACATTTATGACTTAAATATAAAGTGTCCTATTAAGTTATGTTAAAATAAGACCTCTGGTGATTAAGTGTCCTATTACATTACGACATAATAGGACACCAACAACTACATGTCTTATAGATTACTTTATTAGAATTTAAATTTTAAGTGTCTTATTAAGTTATATGATAATACGAACCCAAAGAATCATCCATCCTATTAAATAACTTTTTAGCACACCATTTCTGTAGCGTATATTGTAAAAGGACCCCAAATGTTCATTTGTCCTATTAAATAGATTTTAGGATCCTATTTTACAAGCGTCACACACAAAAGGTCCTAAAATGCCCTTTTTGTTGTAGTGATTTTTAATGGTGCGGGAGAAAATATTTTCAACAACGGATTAGGAGCTTATTCAAGATTTAATATTAATAGACTCTTATACGGAACAACTTAACAATGAAGGATAGGGCAGAAAAGGCCCAAATTAAAATAACTCGGGTTACAAACGGAATTATGTGGTGCATTACTTGTCGATGAAAAGGTCTCAACGAGCCGGACCTAGTGGCAAACAGTCACGGGCTGTCAGATCCAAATTCCACCATTTTGGGCTCCAATTTCGCCAATTAAGACTTTTGTCAACTTTTTTGCAATCGTCAAATTCTTTCCTTATTTAGATTCACGCGTTTTCTAACCAAATCAGGTAATTGTATTGTTAATATTTTAATTTCTTAATTTTAGTATTCAATATTTGCTTTTGTAATTTCGATAATTTGACAAACCTGCCAAATCTTGAATTCTCCTTTATAAGGGCACCTTCGTAATCGTTTTCACCATTCATATTTCTATCGATCTCTTCTTATTTGAGAATTATTTCTCTTTCTTATTTTCTTGCAAATTCGATTGGTGTCAAGAAGGGATTTAAAATGACAAAATGGGTCCATAGCTTGTGTAGAGTAGATAGAGGATACATTCATGTGAATATGTTAAATTCATCAATGAATGTGATGAAATAGTACTATCCGTATTGATTCATGGTTGGGGATGGTTCCCATATGTCACGTTGAATAATGTATAAAGGTGATGTACTTCGAGATAAAGATGGATTAAATGGTATGGCTTGATTTAAAGATACACGAAGCATTTATTTGAAACTTTAAGAGATGGCAAATGCTAAAACACCAAATGAAGAAAGTCTAAGCTGAGAGTGCCAAAGCTGTAGAGATTTAAAGATGTGGTGGAGGGTCTGCTCTGTCAAAGTCTTATCAAATAGACTAAAACATGAAAAAATAATAGTAATGGGGTGACTAAATACCAATGACTATTTGTGTGATTAATAATAGATTTTTAGTTGTGTTTGGAATCCCAAGAACATTTATTAGCAAATGCAAATAAGGTGGTATTGTAAGGGCTTCCTGATCATCTATATGTGAAAGTTCTCATGTCATTGCCAAATGGAAAACCAAATTATAAGGAGTTTTAGCTAAATTAAGCAAATGCAAAGAATGTGATAAGTGTCTTGTGACAGAAGTTAGACCAACTGTGTTATGCTTTGTTGGTAACTTTAATGTTATGACATATATTTTAGTATGTTGAGGTTTTAGGAGGCCGGTCTGAAAGGTAAATAAATGGACATTGGGTTCTATCAAACTTGTATCATCTTTTTTATGTTTTTGCTAGAATGCATGAAATTTTATGTTTGTAAAGTAACATGCATGTTATTTTTTTCTGGGTTCTTACAATGTTTGTTTGTAAGCCGGAACAACCTCCCGGAAGAATGATATAGACTTCTTTGTAAAGTCATTGCATGGTACCAAAAGATATCTGCCTCAAGTAGCGTTATCCGCATGATGCACGCGCACTTAAATGGCATAGCTATTCTTGTGGACTCATGAAACAATCCTCCGAGAATGGGCAACCATATAGTATAATTTCTACTCGATCATTCAACATCGAAATGCTTTGTGGAATGGAAGTCAAACTTCTGCAGTTTCAAATATCTAAATAAATTAGATGGGGAAGATCACCTATTGACGAGGGTAGTTCTTATATTGAGTTATGACTAAGATCAAGCTCCAAAAGATTATCTATGCCTACAAAATCTGGAATCTTTGTCAACATTGAGCACCAAGATAGATTAAGAACCTCAAGAGATCTCAACTTCAAGCTCGATGGCAAAGATTCAAGTTTCTCGCATGATCTCAAATTCAAGTGAACAAGTTTGATGTGATCTCCAATTGATGGATGCACCTCAACTAGACTTGAGCAGAATTCAAGATTAACTTTTTCAAGATAGGGAAGACATCTAAAGTTTGGAGTTCTGATCAGGTCCTTTGAGAAACTGAGATCAAGGAATTTCAACTTGCCTAGGAACTGTTTGTTGTAAGAAAATGACATAGGAAATAGTAATTTACAAAAGCTTATAAGTAATTAACACGGGAGATGTGTGTATGTAAACGATGACGCTTGTGTTATACCTTTATGTCTCTTCCACTACAAAGGTGTACGATGCTGCTATATCGCATTTGAAGTCCAACAAGCATTTTCGCATGATAATCTTCCGGCCATGATTCTAAATTGAAGTAATCCCATGTAAGCCATTTCAAGTCACAAGGTAGATATTTTAGACAGCCAGAACCTTCCAAGATCCATTGAATCGTAACACTGGTAGAACCATGTACTAGAAAAACTCTCCTTTGGGTATTTTCATGGAGTAACCTAAGTTTCTTCATGCTTCTGAAAGCGTCAAAGCCGCCCTTGCATCCAGTTTGTTGAGATTGGTGATGACTATATCTTTAATATATTATGTACCCTGTAATTGAACTTATAAGCTGTGAGGTTTGCCCATAGCTATTAATATGTGTGTGTGTGTGTGTGTGTGTGTTTGTGTGTGTGTCTAGATGTATGTACCTTATTTTCCATCAGTACATCTTTAACTTCCTCAGGATGCCATAATCGGCTTTGCCTGCTTGGATCATCCGGTGTTCCTAGCGGACAACATGACGACCAGTTTCCAAGACCAAATTATGCATATGGATAAACTCTCTTGAAAATATAATGAGAGACCTTTGTTCGAGTGTTCTTAGTCCACTAGTTGGGAGCAATCCACAACTATCAAGTATATCAGTTACCTCATCTAATACCTACCCATTAAAAAAACAAGCTATATCTAGGAATAATTCTTTCTCCAAAGTATTGAGCCCCTCCAAATTCAGTTTTAGCATATCATCAATTCCAGATTCTGGGCAAATTGCCAAGCTATCTATTGTATCTTCCCACTCATCTATCGGCTTATTACTAAGCTTAGAGACTAAATGCTTGAGAGCACCAGGATGGCCTGCGGCATAACTAATAATATGGTCTCAAGACTCATTATGTGCTTCTGTTGGAATACCATCCTTAAAAGCACAACTGTTGAACAGTGAATTGCTTCTTCATCATTTAACAAAACAACTTTATGGATACTATCAACTATTTTATGAGCCACTAACAATCGCTCATTTGTTTTCATGATAATAATTCTACTCCCATCGCCAAACCAATAACGAGCGCCAACCAATGCCTCTAATTGCTCTCCTGAAACCACGTCATCAAGAAATTAGAACCTTTATTTTACTTAGCCAAAATTTTATCTTCTTGCACCCCTCATACCTATCACCGGCCTGCACCTTTTTATGTCGTAGAACACCAGACAGGATTTGATTTTGCAAAAAAAAACTAGACCTTGAGTCTTTGGAACTTCAACAAAGCAATGGCCATCAAACTTTTCACACATATCATCAAACACTGCTCTAGCAAGTGTTGTCTTGCCTGAGCCTGGCATTCCTATTATTCCTATGATGCCAACAATCCAACATTGTGCGCATCGAAGTTGACTGCCATTATGTTTCTCAAACGATGATCTATTCCAATAAGGTTTTCATCGATGTGGTAAGTTACATGATCTAAATCACTAATAATTCTTTCCGCAATTTTGGTTATGCAACTTGCTTCATGCCTGCAATTCACAATGTATACATTAGCAATTAGCATATGAAAGCTCCCAGCATAAAAGAATATTAATTTGGTTGATTCCACTTATCAATGTATGCATATACAGTAGAAAGCATTTATTGATAAACAGTACTAGAGTCAAAGCATCTTAAGCACCTAAAGGTCCTAGGTGTAAGTCGTAGAAAGTAAGCGTCGTTGAAAATAATATCTTAATTAGGGAAGACTTACGAGCCGACCGGATTGGTAAGATCCCACCCTGCTACAGCTTCAATTTTTCCAAGAGTTTGTAACCACAAATCTACCTCCTTTGAGTCTTCATGTTTTGAAAAATCTTTCCCAAATTCCCCGCCTTAGGTTCCTTACATCCGACGCGCTCACATCATAGAAGACCGTATAAACTATGAGCCTATTCTCCTCACGACAATCCTGGATCTTAACAAGTTCGTTCAAGCACCAAGTAGAATCCGAATAATTCTTCGAGAAAACAATCACAACTATCCTTGATTCCTCTATTTTCTCGGAGAGTGTCCTATCGATATCCAAGCCTCTACAATTTGCGTCATCATCTATGAAACTATGAAAGTTTTGATCCCCTTAAGATCAAGAGCAGCGTAGAGATGACCTACAAAATTCTGGCGAGTGTCCTTGCCTCTGAAGTTCAAGAACAGGCTAGACGTGGGAGAGGAAGATGATGACATCTCATTGTAGCTTTGTTTATATAATAAAAATACGGAGACTTTTGAGCTTAACCTTAATGGATTTGTAGTGGATGAAGGGAAACTGTAAAACAATGCAGGCTGAACTTTCGATGAATTCAACTATGTAGAAACTAAAAGAAGGCATCGACGACTTTCAGGAACTCCATAACAAAGCTTGATATTGGAAAAAGTGCTAGTTTATGTTTTATTCATTTCGTTTATCATTTTCTAATGGGGTTGGGGTTTGTAAACGAGTCAAACCGAGTTAAATATGATTTGTATATGATTTGAGCTGAGCTAGTTCGGTTTGAAAATGAGCCGATACCGAGCGAGTTATCAAGCTTTTTCAAGTAAGTTTCGGTAATGAGCTATTTGAACATCCGTAGACAAGTGGACAACACTTAGCATTGAGTATTAAACAATGTTTTTAACTGGATGGACAACGAACCGGACGGGCCACCGGTTCACCGTTCCGACTGGTCGAACAAATTCCATCTAAAAATGACAGTTATGGTTGGAAAAATGTTAAATAAACAAAATGATTTTTTTACCCATAGTAAACCGATTCGGTTCTCCGCTAGGACAACCGGTTCGAACAGGCCAATTTTTTAGTAGCGGACGAACTACATAGAACTAGACCGGTCATATGACCGAATCCTGATCGAACCGACTGAACCAATCCGGTCTCAAAAACATTGGTATTAAGCTAAAAATTGAATATAAGAGATCATGGGAAAACTAAAGAGGTACAAGAAAACCAATAAATTTGCTACTAAGTACAACTAATGATTTTTTTTCCGCTAACGAAGTTACATGTATGTAACTTGTACCCTACATATGTGTCTCATAGAATTGTAGTGGTGGATCTAGAAAACTTTTCATGAGGATATCTCAAAACACTATTTTGGACCATGAAATATCCTGCTAATATTTGCTCATGTTATCCGATACATAATATATATATATATATATATATATATATATATATATATATATATATAGAAAAGGGTTAAAATAAAAATACATAGTTTTGTAGGAAGAGTAGGAATAACACAAAATATAGAGTTAAGAAACTATGTAGCATAAATCCATAATCCTATGAAACTATTTGGTGGTTTAAAAACTACCAATCTCAACCATTAGATTATAAATCCAATGGTATAGATTGATTCTTACTCTTCCTAGAAAACTATTTCTTTTTATTATAACCCACCTATATATATATATATGCTAGGTTAGTTACCTGTGTAGCACACGGGTTTATCAAATTTGATTTTGTAAGTCAGAAAACATTCGAAATATCATAAAAAAAATTGGGTATTAAATATAAAAGGTAGAAACATACATTGTAGTTAAAAAGAGTTACTAACACTTTAACCATAAAACATGTAAAATATAACATGATCGGACACAATATAAAAGATACATTTTGTTCATGTAGTGAGTGTCAAAAAAAAAGACAAAAAGTGGTGAATTAAAGTAACGAAGGACGAAAGTAAGTTACAATCAAATTTGACTAAGTGAAACATAAATCACAAATCTTGAAATATCTCTTTGTAAACAACATAAGATGTCCTATTTGTAAGTTTACCATTTGTTTGTGTCCAATATTAATAATTTGACCCCGTCTCTGCTCTTGACTCTTGATAGTGCCACATACAACTGTCCATGGCTGAAAACCGGATGTTTTAAATACAAATCAACTTTTGATAGTGACTGTGCTTGGCTTTGTATTCAATAAGAATTACCTACATGCTAACGTGTATCACATACATTGATAAAAGAATTACCTAAGTTGTTGTGTTTTGTATTCAATAAGATATAACAAAGTATAATTAGCATTGTAGGTAAAAATAAATAAACTTACTTAGATTTTAGGATGCAGAATGTCGAAAATAAGTCTACAAAATAAGAAGAGAAGTCTCATTTATATAATAGTATGATACACACTCATTAAATGAGTTTAATGGTCTTTTGGTAACAGAATAATTTGATTGAGCATAAATCAATCAATTAAAGATATTACATATTTAAAATAAATTTCATAACTAAACCAAATTGTCAAAAAAATTATAGAGTTAACAAAAATAAGTTGAAAATAAATATGGTTGACCATCCTTAATTAAAAACTAATTTAATTAAAATATAAATGAAAACTAATTTAAAAACAACTTCCTTTTTTAAATTCAAATAAAATATAAATGAAAATAAATATGGTTGACCGTCCATAATTAGTTTGAAGAATATTCAAAATTTTATTTCTGAAAATAAATACTATTGATTACAACTTTCTATTGTAAATTATGATTTTATAAAAATTATTATGTCACAAGTAAGGACAAAAATCACTCTTAAATTAATAAACAATTTAAGTTGTTTTATACTACATTACTACTAATTATCTATATGAACAATTAAAATATGCATTATATGATCATGAACTAGGAATTGATGACACCTGATATAAAGCGGGGGAGATTAGTATCAGCATTATATGATCCGTAACACTTGCTTCGACAACCAGGAAGTGATGATACCAAATCATTTACCTTAAAATGTAGAGCGAGCAGGATTGGATAGCAACTGTGCTTAGACAAAGCTCGCACCAAGCGTCCAAGCACCACAGCGTGTTTAACTTCAAAATTAATATATGTAATTTGCTTGGTAGCTGCATTAATATTATGAAGCACATAATACAAAATGTGAAGTTGATGATAAAATCAATTTTATGTCGGGAAGTTGATGATTCCTCAGCTATATTCTTTTACAAGAAGCTGATGATCTGCACACAAAAAGAAGGTAAATCAATATCGGTTTCGTAACATAACCCAAAAGAAGAAATATTTTTCATAATAAAATCATGAAATGTAAAATATGAATTCCACTATTGTGGTTGACTTTGAAAGTCAAAGATGAACAGTTTAGATTTCAAAATTGATATGAATATGCTTAAATTTATACGTTAGACTCAATAATAACATCGAAGCATGACAAGATTTGCTATAAATCAAGTATACTTGGTTTAAATTTGTGAAATAACATGTTATAATTACAATAATAATAGTTTGAGCAACAAAAATCAATAACATATAATTCACAAATTTTAGCTTCAAGAAGCCATCAAATGGAACTAAATCCAAAGTGCTCAAAAACCCATTAAAGTTCCATCCAAAACACAAAAACCCATCATCATAAATTAATTTATCAATTCACATTAACAAATGCAAAAAAAGCTTCAAGCTTTAGCACGTGTCTGATTAATCAACCTAATTAATAAAGAATTAGTCTAAAACTTCAATTCAAACTAAACCCATGTTCAATATTCAGAAATCAAATAGCAAATAAGGTGTAATTAGATCATACCTTGAAGATGATGAATTATGAATTTGGAATGAATAACAGATGGAATGAAAGAATCAAATAAAATAATAATAATTATAATAATAATAATAATAATAATAATAATGGTGAAAACATGTGTTATGCTATATAACAGCGTGATGTACACACGCACTTGTTTGACTTTGACCAATCAAGAACGTTTACAAATAGCGTGCATACCAATACATAAAATTAAACAATTTAAAAATATGATAGTAATCAAAGAGAGGCATACCGACCGAAATAAAAGTTCTGATTGAATAGTCAACGACGGAGAGGTGTCTGGATCTATGGATGAGAGGCGGATCTGCGGTGGGAGGAATTATAAATAAGATGGCCGGATCTGTGGATGAAAGGCGGATCATGGATGATGATGAAGATGATTATAAGATGGCCGGATCTGTGGTGGGAGGCGCTAACGATGAAGATGATGAAGACATGTTGATTTTGAGTTCTGCAGATCAATTAAATGGAAAGGGGAAAAGGAGATTTAGGGTTTCTCTAAATAAAATGAATGTTGTTAGGAGAGAAAATGGGTCGGATACCCAGTTTAGAAAATGTGTTTTGTGGGAGGCGGGAATTGATGAGAAAGAATGTGGTAAGAAGATGCCACGTGGCATAAATAAAGTCTTATTTATTTAGTAGTATAGATAAGGAGGGTTATCCTAAAATTAAGTAGTTTTCTATAAAGACTAGGAATACATCATAGCTATTGGATCCTTTTAATCAATGGTTGAGATTTAAAATTACCAAAAACCGACATAGTTTCCTAGAATTGTTCTTTCACCATAATTTGTAATGTCACATGTCAAAAATCTGTTGGTTCTTACTATTCTTAGGAAACTCATAATTTTTATTTGCACCATTATATATATATATATATATATATATATCTGGTGAGGATCAAAAGAGAAGTTTTTGAAATTCAAAACTTTGAAAACCATTTTGAGTGACAAAAAAACCTCTTAAAAAATTATAAAACAGAAAAAACAAAAATTCTAAAAGATTGAAAAAACTAAAAAAAAATTATTTTCATCTCGGTTTTATAAAAAAACCTCATTATACACATATGTATATTTTTATTTAATCTAGATTTATATAATATACATATATGTACATTATCATTTATCTTAATTGTACATATGTGTATAAAGAATAAAATGAATAAAATTTTAAAAAAATAATTATTATACATATGTGTATAATTTTGCTAAACCGTTTTTTTTATTTTTTTATGAAACCGGGATGAAAATAAAATATTTTTATTTTTCTTTTACTTTTTTTATTTTCGCGTTTTTTTTTTGTTATATAGATTTTTCTATTTTTTTTAAAAAAGAGTTTTTTCTGTGGTCCAAAATGGTTCTCAATTTTAAAATGGTTCTCATATGATCCTAATCCTATATATATATATATATATATATATATATATATATATATATATATATATATATAGCGTTAGGATAAAATAAAAACCCACTTGAGTTGTTAAAACTCTAGAAACTCATTCTCAACCACATGTTTTTAATTAAAGTTTTAATTTTCTTATCCACAATTAAAGTTAAAATAAAATATAAAAGTAAAGTTAACATTTTCTCTCTTCTAAAAAAATGTTTAAAAGTTAAATAAATGTAAAAGAAAATAGGAAACTTTTTTTTTCAATGTTTTGTATTAAATGTAACAACATATTTTACATATCTAAAAAAAACAAAAAAAAAAACCATATTACATATTGCTTTCACGGGTTTTCTCAACTCAAATGGATTTTCATTATATACATTGCCTATATATATGTGTGTGTGATTAGGTTCATTTCTGAAGTGTTTTTTTGTGCGAGAAATGTAAGAAAATATTTAAACCAATCATATAATTTTCTTTTAAATTTAATTATTTAATTAGAAGATTATATTAGTAAAATGTGCATTTCTCCCTTTTTAGATAACTATATAATAGTAAGTTACACTTAGTATTTTATTAATTAATAAGTTTTTATTTTATTTAATTAAATTTCTTAGTTCATATCATTATACATTTAGATTCATGAGATTTCTCTAAAACATTCACTACAAGACCCAATTTTATTAATTTAGTAATATTAGTTTTATTCAATTATGCATCAGCATATATAAGTATGTAGGTTCATTAATTTATTTATTCATAAAAGGATTATGAGATATAAATTTCACAATATGATTTCAAACTCATTTCATTTAGTACAAAATCCTTAATAATAACATAAACAAAATCAAGTGTTCAAACTTTTTTTCCAAGCTCTATAATCTCGTCATAAACAAAATCTCAACTACATAAACTTAAACCAATAATGTTTAGTAATACATGACTAAAACCACAAAAATAAATAGTTGACTATCTACTATAATGGATTAACCAAAATTTCATTCAGATTCAAAACCGTCCCAAATTATGAGATATTTTCGTGTTTAGACTTCTTTGCTTTCGACATTCTTCTTTTCTTCTCGTCATCAATACTGCTAATAACCACTATCGGCTGATTTTTAAAATCAAAATATATAAGGTAATAATGATAACTGATTTAATCAGACATAAACTTACACATGAAATTGCGTACAGTCCCTACACAAATTATGAATTACCTGCACACCATACATGAACTTACACAGCCCTACACATAATCATACATGAACTTATGGAGCCTTACACAAAACTTATAGAGCCCTAGCACATATTATAGGTTACCTGCACGTAGTCGTACACATTATCAAAGATGAACTTACACATGAACTTACAAAGTCCTACACAGAACTTACAGAACTGTACACAAATTACATATAGCCTACACATAACCAGACATGAACTTACAGAGCCCTACATAGAACTTACACAACCCTACACTGATTACAAGTTACCTACCCATAATCAGACATGATGTTACAAAGCCTTACATACATTAACAATTACATATACATTTTACATATGAACTTACATAATCTTAGTATACTGATTGCCTATACACATTTTCCACTATGAAAAGTGTGTTTAGTAAAGGTAAAATGCAAAACTATACAACTACACTAAAAAAAGGAACCCCTACAAATCTAGTAAACTACCAAAAAAATGCAAAAACAAAATAGTGTTTGTAAACTGTGTACACCTACATAAATCATACATAAACATAATATACAATGTTGTCATCGTCTTGTACGTGTAGGGATGACTTATCATAGTGTAGTCAATAACAAAATAGCGTTTATATACTTAATAGAATATAAATGTTACTGATAATCATTAGAAACAAAATATATACAAAGTCATACAAAAAAAACTCCAATCATCCCCCCCCCCCCCCCCTAAATTATAAACTCTTGGAATGAAAATTATGAAAAACAAAACATCAATCTATAGTAAGATACTGGTGATGTTCAGGGAGTTTCAATCAAAAGAATTTACTAACCTTTATGTTGTAACCGTAAAAAAAATGAAATCCAATGTCGTTTAGAACCAAAACAATATGAAAAGCTTCAACATCATTGATTCATGCATCCCTGTGAAGAAGCAATTTTTGATAATCAATGAGTTAATTTGATGAGTGAATGAGTTTTATCAAAGTTTGATATGTTTTAACAGATTAAAATTTGAGGTTGAATACTTGAAATATGTTTAATAGTTTATGTATATGATACCATGAGTATAGTCATTCAATTATTAAATTGTGCAATAATATTAATTAAGTTACTTGATATTTTGATATATAATAACGTGAGAAGATGATTAGGTGAAAACCAATTCAATAATAGAGTGTAAATTGTTTTGATTGGCTCATGATAACTGAGTCTCGATGAATGAAGGATTTGGATCCGATCAAGAAAATAAAAATGTTTTTAGTATATGAATAGATCGAATCAATAAATCTTGATTCAAAAGTGATTTAGTAACTAAATAATTGAATAATGGAATAATTGAATTATTAAATCAAATCATAAATCGTTTCGTATAAAATCAAATAAGCAAACAAATAACGAATGTTCTTCGATGTGTTAGGTTTCCCATGAGCTTTCCATGGAATTTTGTTTCCCCAACTTATTAGCATACCAAAACCCAAACAAATTGGTGAGTTGGCCTCCTATGAGCGTTACATGGTAGTTTAAATGGCTCAACTTAATTAACGAATCAATTGAGTTGTCGGCCCATAAGCGTTACATTGCGATTGAACCGACCAAACTAAATACTGAATAAACGAACACAAGCATAAGTAGTTGAAACATCTCGTGTATCACCACAGATGATAATGTTTCAACAAAATATCGCAAATATAATGAATTGTGCAAATGTACAGTTGGCGTGTCCACGGCGCCCGATGGTTTTTCCACCCGACTAGACATTTAAAATAATAAAACACAACAAAGAGTGTAACCGTTTACGTTAAACTCTTAAAGTGTCGGTCGCAAGACAATTTCCACTATGGAGGGGAATTGTAAGGCCCCGGTCCCGGTACCCTACTTTGGCGTTGTATTTACTCATAAACACAGTTCTAAATATCAGAATTAATTAAAACTTTCACGAAATAAATAAAAGTCAACCATTCAATACAAACATTTAAAACTTGTCTTTAGAACATAACATAAAGTAGCTTATTAAAACATCATGACAAATCTTCATTTGGATGTCAGTCCCTTCAAATCATGCCATATCTCCCTCTCTCAAGTCAGCTTCTTCAATCTATTTACCTGTGTGCATACTAAAAATCAGCTACGCTGAGGAGTTCTAGTTAATCAGGTAACATACAATTCACATACTTATACATGCATATCTGTAACACCCCGTAACCGCAGCGGAAACGTAAACGGGATGCAACAGACGCATCTGATATCAACAGCATTGCTTATAAAGAAAACACCACTACATTAATTTACATCTCAATACATTGTTCCGAGTTTCGTTATCATCTAAGCGTTAACACATAAGTTTTACCGATAGTACATTAGCATATTTAATACAAAATAAAGATCCTTAAGCTTCCACAAAATAGCACACATCATCAAGCACGTATCACTCATTCCAATTTGGGTGTACCTAGAAAGCATGTAAAGAAAACGGGTCAACTACGAATAGTTGGTGAGTTTCACTAATTCGAGTAAACCATGATATATCAATATCAAAATATAATATTATCTGGAGACACTGTTAACCCAGTACTGTACTCGCTCCGGGGACAATGTTAACCCAGAGACACATCCAATAACCTCTGGGGACACTGTTAACCCAGAAACACATTTAATAACCTCTGGGGACACTGTTAACCCAGAACACTGTTTCGGGCCTTACAATGTTAGCAACTCAGACAATTACCATCTTAATACATTACCGTACGATTCCCGTACAATCAAATATTATATAATTACATTCATTTCCAGGCGATCAGCATGTACTTAAACATTTAAATAATAATATGCTTTCCGCCCCGGGAAAATATTTGAAACAGTTCAGTAAAAAGGGGCTCGTGAAGCTCACCTTTTCGTGAGCAAATATGTAACACTGTGCACAGCTACCGGTCCGGATCTGTAATACGATCCCTAAGTCGTTACTATACAATTTCTATTAATATAACTTAAATTCGTGTTAACCGGTACGTCTGGGGACACTGTTAACCCAGTATCGTACACGATCCGGGGACAATGTTATCCCCGAAACACTTCTCAGGACTTAGATTGTGATATCACTTAGAGTTCTTTAGTCAAAACTACCATTAGTTTGTTTTCCCCTTTTGCGTGCCTAGCACGGTTATCCATTTTTTATGTTTTCAAAAATGAGTTTGGTCACACACGACCCGAAAATAGTTGTTACTGATATTTTAATTAAAGTGGTGAAATTAGAGCTCGGTTTAGACACCCCGTTTGGCCGCGGGGCCCGTTTCCGTCTTTAATACACCGGAAACTGCTAAATCGGGTAAAATTACCCAAATCATCCGAATTATTTTCGGATGATTTATTTTTACTTGATTAACTTAGTTTCATGAAAATAGTCCATTCTTAGGGTTTTTATACACCAGTCAGCTCGCTTAGGCGAACTTTGCCGGTTTACGCGTTTTAAGCTTTAAAAGTTTGTTTTTATGTTCTTTTTAGCACAAATAATTATCCGTTTAGTCTTGGATCTTGAAATTTTGTACAAAACACTTTTTGACAGTAAGGAATTTTATAAAAATATTTCTAGAATTAATTTTTATATTTAACATTTATTTATCTATTTTTAAACGTCATTTAAACAACAAATATGTCGAAAATACCAAACGACCTTAGAAAAATCCCAAATTTTTCTGGGATGACCCCTGCCATCCACATAGTTCCCTGTAATATTTCCAGAACCAAAATCTCATTTTTCATGCCATTTTCACCAAAACCGAGCTAGAAAACCCTAGAACTCGTTTTACCGAAAATCCTACTTAGACTTCTCCAACGGATCTGAAATTTTGTGTGGGACTTTTATATGTTACAAAAAGCTTATCTGGAATTTTCCAGAATTTTTCATGATGTTTAACTATTTTTCATCATTTTTAGCCAAAACCGAGCATTAAATTCACCAAATATTCATCCTTTGTCCAAAAATTACCAAATTTTCACAGATCTCTTATTTTCATGTGTAGATCATCTCTGTGAAATTTCATGACTCAACTCTAAGTCTATCACAATCTGTCCAAATCATACAAATCATACGAAAAACCGAACTACCTTGTGTTTCTAGCTTTAGATCGCAAAGATCTTGCTTTCTAGCCTTTGCTAGCAACTAGATATAACACCTACAAACACAATAACACCACACCAAGCAAGTTACACCCACAATCAAGTCATTTCTTTCATGGTTTCGGTTAAGACACCAAAACAAAGATTTTAACCGTAAAAATTCGTTTTTGACTCTTTTAACTCCTTTCTTGGACCAAGATCCCTTGTATAACTTGTATACATCACTTGATCATGCAAGAATCGGTTTCATCTCGGGTTCTCACCCATTTTTCATTTGAAACCTCATTTTCTTGTAAATGACTCGAGAAAAGAAGATGAACACGACTATAATACGATCTTTACCTCGGTTTCTCTTGTTGAAAAGCTCGGTTTTTGGTTCTAGATCTTGAGAGAGTAAAGGGATTGTTGGAGGGTGTTGTGAAAAAAGAAAAATGAAATGAAGTGGTCCGATCGGACCATATTGGAGGGTGGGGTGGGACCCACATCTTCATTTTAAGCCACATATTCAGATTCTCGTAATCTGGATAATGTTTTGGATAATCTGGTTCAGTTCGTTTTTCGGTTAAACGTTTAATTCGGCTTAAAACGAGGCTAAAACAGTCGTTTTTCGGCTTAAAAATGAAATTTATATAAAACCGATTTAAAAATTTAAACCATGACATTTATTAACTTAAAACATCATAGTATTAATAATTGTGCATCTTTTTCGGCTTGATCGATCGTCTCTTGCTTGGTTTGGTATTAAAGGTTTCGTTTAACGTACCGACGTATCATTAAATCGAAATCCTTTTTCTGTGCTTTAATTCACTTATCCCGAAGCCTTAATACTTCGCAAACATCACTAAATATTATATATTTCGTCTATAATGCAATCCCCGATCGTTCGGGCTTCAATAACCGTTAATCGGTTAATCGTATTTCCAATACGATTAACTGTATATTCGAGTATAATTCGTACTATGAGTCATACATACTTGTATAAACGCATCATAATTCACATAATCATTATTAAATAACACATAAATAGTATATACCGGTTAGGGTATACCTGGTTTTGCCAGAATCGTTACAATATCCGAAGATACATATTGTATACTTAACCTGCTTATCTTTATTTCGTACATACATAAGTATATACCTTCTTTCTTTCTTCATTCATTCTTTCTTTCTTTCAACTATTATATATTTAATCTTGCTATTCATACTTATATGTTTTAAAGAGTCTTTCACCCTATAACCTCTCAGATATCATAAGGGTCTGGTCCCTATCCTCTCATATATTATAAGGGTCTGGTTCTTATCCTCTCATATATTATAAGGGTCTGGTTCTTATCCTCTCAGATATTATAAGGGTATGGTCTCTATCCTCTCAGGTATTATAAGGGTCTGGTCCCTCCTCATACCTTCATTTCTTCATAAATTTCTTCATACTATCATTTATACAATTTCATACATACCCTGTTATATCATTCATGCATACTATATAAAGCAATCACATCTTCTAACGATTACCTTTCCTGGCAATACGTACAATATCTGGAGATCGTTCACGTACCGACAAGCATTCATTCATAACCTCAGATAACATCACATAAATCATATATGGCATACGCTTACCACTTAAGGTAAGTGTATTAACTATCACATCGAGTATGCACACAGCCCCAAAAACATAACAAGGAAATGGGGCTAGAAACTCACATGTAAGCGATTCCTTTCAAAGTTAGTGGTAACTCATATCCTTAACTGGGCGCGGCTAACTGTATAACAATTACATGTATCAATTAACTAGCCCAATCCATATCATATTTCTAGGTTATTTTAACCCCTGGCTATAGGGGACCGGGGGCAGCGCCCCTGGCAGCGGGGTTTTCTAGGGGCGGCAACCCCTAGCAGGGTCCAAGGAGCAGAGCCCCTAGCTGGGGTTAAGCTGAAATTTAATTATTTAATCAAATCAAATCTTCGTTTTAAATGTTACCTTTCATTATTAATTAATTGCTTATTTTTAGTCATTATATCATATAATTCCATATATGTCGTTTACGTACTCCTACTTTTTTTTATCTTTCGTTTTTTATAAAATCATATTTGTGTGTAAGTCTCCTTAGGCGTATAAGTTGTGTTAGCGTATAAGTCCTTCCAACGTGTAAGTTCTTTGCGTATAAGCCATGCATAAACGTTGTTACACATAGACGCTGCTATACATATATGGGTATACATACACGCTGCTACACATATACGAGTATACATACACGTTGTTACACATATGCGCGCTATACATATACGGGTATACATACACGTTGCTACACATATGTGTTGCTATACATATACGGGTATACGTACATGATGTTACACATATGCGCTACTATACATATACGGCGTATATACTTATACGCCGTATAGTCCTGTTCAGCTCTTATATACGCGTTTTTGGGGTTTTTCTTCGATTCCGGTGTCGTCAGCTGCCCTTAACCACCATGGTTGATCGGGGTTTGACCGTTTATGGTCTAGGTAGCTTCGGGGTGTCCAGATCTAAGCTAAGGTGGTCCTTAAGCTCGTTTTTTTTTAATTAAACGTCCAAACAAAGCTAGATCTAGCTCCAAAACGGCTCATACAGCATCACGGGGCTGCTTTGTCAGGTTCTACTATGTTAGTACAACTGAGATAAATCGTTTCTTACCTTCGGTTGGTCTTGGATCGTTGAATATATTAAAGTAGAGAGTGTTTGGCTTAAGTGTGTGTTTTTTAAGGTGTAGGCTATGGTGTATAGATGGATGAAAATGGAAAGGATTAGGGTTTAAGAGGTATTTATACTCCATTAAGCCCATGGACCTTAGGCTCATCTTTCATTTTTGGTCCATATTTGATATTATCTAATTAGCCTATTTAATCTTTCATTTTTATTATTTTATTATTTCTCTACTAACTCAAGTAAACTATTTTATCATAAATAAATAATATATTAATTATCATTCTTAGAAAATTCAGGATCTTATAGGAATCTTGTCAGACTCCCTAGTTTTAAATGAAAATGAGCAAAAACAAGGATATGAGATTCTCAAGAAATTTCCCAATAAAAAGCAATCAACTAACTTTAAATAAAAATATTTTGAGAGAATTTATAAAAATATTTTGAGAGTGAGACATAGTCTCGGAGTTATAAAAATATTTTGAAGATGAAGCATAGCTTCGGAGTCGTGTGTGCATGACAATAAAAATAAACAATTAATTAAATAATTATCTAAGAAAGCTGTAAACAAATAATTTGAACATATAAGGCAAACAAATAAGCAAGTATGGGGCTCTTAAGCATGGTACTAAGGCTCCACTATCGACCTATCTTAAACCTTCGGCTCTGATACCAATATGTCACGCACCAACCTAAGGCGGAAATGCCGGGGCGTGAGCTGATTGCTCACAGCTCTCAAGGTACTATCTAGCAATTATTAAAATGGTAATATATATTAGTCAAATTCAATTAATCCACAAAGTTCAAATAAACAAAATACAAAATCCTATAAATAAAACAAGTATAACAAAATCCTAATCTAATTCTTGTATCTTCTTCTCTAGCATACAACCCTAAATTTCTTTAAGCAAATCCTGATAACCATATCATACAGTGACCTACACATGCGTTAAAAATACAATAATTTTGTCAACACTATGTTGAGTGAGTAAAACACCAGATGAGTGTGTATATAATAAGTATAGAAAAATGTGCAAACTGTATCAAGTGAGATGAGCAATTTAACCGAATAATCAAGTAAATAAGCTGTCTCTAAGCTCGATGCCAGATTAACTAGGTGATGCCTACTACGGCGGTCGTATGATCATACTATTATGAGATCATGATGGGCCTCTCCGAATGCGAATCAAATAAAGCATATAAACATACAACACGTTAGGCATAAATTGTTAAGCACACATGACTAACAGTTGCAAGTTGAGTATTAAATAGTAATAAAATATTTAGAAACACATACGTCCCCAAAACAGTAAAAAAAATGAGTTAAAACAGGGGAGTGTGATACTTACTTGATTAGATGAACGGAATACAAATGAGGATGATGTGAGAAAGATAAATCCTTCGGGATATACCATCAATGGTTCTTAGTTGAATAATAGTAATATGAATTAATTATAAAAGATATAACACGATTTAATGAACTAATATTTCGATGTGATTTGAGTTATGTTATGATTAAAATGGTTATTGATTGATCGGTTGAACTCTACGGTTATTGTTATTGTCAAATCATTATTATTAGTTTAAATAAATATATATGAGTTGAACATAAGACCATTATATAATTATTTAAATAATATTTAATTAAGTATAATGCAATTATAAATGTGTATATATATAAATATAACTTGTAATATATTAAATAATTTAATACAAATGTTAAAATATATATTTATCATACAATATATATCTTAAAAAATTTAACGAAAATCTAATTTATTAATACGTTTAAAATACGATTGTTACATTTTTTTTGAAGAATGTTACATATATATATATATAATATGTTTATATATAAAATTAATATAAATTTATAAAGACTTTCAATGACGAAAAAACACCAATAATGGTGTCGGGTTTTAATAAAATAACGATGATTTATTATTATTAAAATATACTTATAATACACACACACATATATATATATACACACACATAAACGAAAGCTTAAACGAGATTTGGCAAGAAACATAAACTCCAAGATGTCGGTTTTAACAAAATAATGTTTATTTAATAATTAATATTAATTAATATTGATTTTATAAACCTTAAATATGTTAAAACAATCAAAAAAGAAATAAAAGCTAAAAACTCGGGCTGCCAGAACTCGAACCCGCGCTGGCAGCCGGGTCACCAAGAACACACAAACAAAGCAAACCATCTACTCCAAGATGACAATTGGGTATTAAACGAAAACGAATTATTATATTCGGAAACGACAAGAACCCCCAAATTTATATATAAACCCTAAAATCTGAAATCGTTCAATTACGTTGTGTTCGTTCAATAGATGTTAGGGTTATTGGTTTTTGATTCACAACGAACATGTTTCAATGGCTAATTACCTGAATAGGTGTTTGATTGATGATGAAAGATGAACGCAAGTCGCTGGCCGGAAAAACGCACGAACAACGAGGTTAGGTTGAAAGTTAGAGGAATTAATGTCAGGGCTTTTGATCGCAGGGTCACGGGGAAGATGCGGCCAAGGTTAATTAAGTTTTTATCAGGTCTAAGTGGTATAATACCCATATAGTTTATACGGTTCACAAATATGTAAATTCAAATCACATTGATCTTAGTTTCCTAATTGTTTACGTTGGTGAGGTCGCTGGGTTGAATTGAACGATTTTCTAAAATCAATTCCAATTTTATCACGATAATTAAGGCACAAGAAATATAAACGGGTCTCCGGTTTGTGAAATGGATTGGGTTAAGGGTTTAATAGTCCCCGGAAGAATGAAGGTGGGAACACAATAAGTTAAAACTTAGTTTAGGGTGAATATGAATATAAGTCAAAGTTATTTTGATAAAATAATTAAATATAATAAACAATAATAAATAAATATTAATGTCTCGATAAACGCGATGCTTTGTTGATTAAAATTTCCTGAACATCAAACGGGTTGGGTAATTTAAAATGGAAAAACGAGTTATTACAGACAGGGACTTCAATTTATAAGTAAAAAATAACAATTTTCAAGTTACCAAAAGAAGAAAAAGTTTTTAAAAAAATATTAAAAATTGGGGACTCACATATGGTGAGTGCCTTGGCGTTATTCACTTATTCTAATTTCGTTTTTTACACCACATAAGAATTTATATATTTTATTCGGATCGGACAAAATTAACATATACTTGACTTATGAACTGGTTCTAAGTAGATTACAAAAATATAAATCTTAAGTTGACCATAACTGCATGTCATCAATAAAATAACCTTGAGAAGAAGCCTGGAACATGAGACCATCGGCTAAGCCCAAAGATGCGAACATGTTGTCACTTGATGACATGAAGCAACCGTCGTCTGGTAAAAATGGTTCAATCCATAAATTTCCAGATGTGTCCGAAAGTTGTGGTGTAACATCACTAGGATCAACTGCATAGTCCGAAACACTCAATGAACATGGTGATGATTCACTTATTGAAGAAGACGGTGTCACATCTGATGATAACACTGCCAATAATATTTCAACTTCTTCCTGCTGAGTTTCTAAGTTTGGATTCTCTAGTGGAAATAGTTTAGGGTTAACATCATTGGGTTGATCAAGCCTTCCGGAATATTGGTCATTCTTTACCACCCGAGTCGGATCTTTCCTAACCCGATGTTTTAAATGTGTGTGCCAGTGATTCTTTATTTCGTTATCGCTTCTTCCCGGCAATAGTGCAGCCATCTTTGACCATCTATGAACATAACAATAGAAATTAATTTAGAAACCAGATCCTATATCTTTATATAGAAGGGTCATCTATGCATACATCATCTGACATCTAATCCTATACTATTTCATATGGGCCGTCTAGATAAACATGGAAAGGCATTTTGATCAGAAGTTTTAAAAGTTTAATTGTCTATGGTTAGAACGATTGTGAGAACATCGCTAAATGGCCATTCCAACCAATATTTACAACGTTTGTCCCCAGACAGGGGCGGACCCACATAGGTCCGATCGGGGTCCCGGGACACCGATGTTTTTTAAAAATTACTTAGAGACGGTATATTAAATTTTGTAAGGACCCCATAAAAATTAATACTTGGAACCCATACTATTAACATTGAACTGGTACAGTGGAAAGTCCCTTGTTTTACTTGTGAGAGGTTGTAGGTTCAAGCCGCATCATACTCCTCTTTTGTTGTTTTTTTAATATCCTAGTCTTAGTTATTTAGTTAGGGTATTTGTGCTTTTTGTTAGTTTCTCTCGTATGGTCATTATCACCATGCAACATATATAATGTTAACATGGATTTTGCATATTCTTTTATTATTTACCTTGTGTATGTATATTATAATTAATCATTTATTTGTGTTAGAGTTATTTTTTCATGTTTTGGTCAATTATGTAAGACCATATATATAGATTACGTTCATGTTTTTCGGGTATGAATTAAAAGTGTATGTTTCATCTAGTTTGTAATTTAGATTCTTTCTACTTACTCGTTTCCAATGACACCATAGTTCCGTGTTTTATTATGTTCCTCGCCTCGACCCGACCCGAATAACGACCGACCCGAAAAATTTTGTAAACCGAAAAAATTGGGACCCCATTGACAAAAAATCCTGGGTCCGCCACTGTCCTCAGATGTCAGAACGGCCGTCCGAATATCGTTCAAACGCCATTTTGATCAACAGTTTTCAAAGAATGACTTTATTTTACTCAAAACGGTTGTCACTCAACGGCATGAAATCAGATGGGGTGATGTACATGATCCTTAAATAGATATTTTGTACTTTGGAGTACTTACTTATTGCCATGCCTGTTATGAACACCAATAATTACATCTTCTTCTTCTTTTGTAAAGTTCCCATGTTTGACATTCGGGCGCAAATAATTCATCCACCGTAGCCTACAACTTTTTCCGCATCTAGACAAACCTAAATAAGAGAAATTAACCAAACGATAACATGTAAGCAATATGTAAATCAGGTTGAAATTGCTACATACATAATAACTAGGGTAGTATCATATATTATATATATATATATATATACCAGCAAACTTGGGAAGTTCTCGCCAGTTAGGGTGACCGTATCTCTGAATATAGGCTCTTAACTTACTGTCTTCATCTTCACTCCATGCACCTTTCTTGATTCCATTTTTGTCAAAACATGGTGCCCTCACCATCTTCGATTATGTAAATCTAGCTTGTTCTGTGGCCAAAGAAGACCTTTTTAGTTTCTGGATCTAAAAGTAACCTTATATATATATACAAACCAAAACGTGTTCTGAAAAGATATTAATATAAAGAGAGGACCATAAGAAATAGTTTACCTTTTGTCTTGACTTAAATAATTGGTCAAGGAATCACCCAAAGTATGCTCCTTGCTGATCTTTAATAAAACATAATTTATAGTTGAATCCCAGATATATATATACATATATATATAATATATGTACATATATTATATGTGTGTTATTGTTTGTTTGTATTTAGTCTTCACTCAGAACTCAGAAGTAAGAGTCTAGTATGCGTTGTCACACTAGGTGAAAGTCATAACCTTGGCAACCCACGTATTACCATCCCTATAGGTAGACTTTTTTTCAATTCAAATATTCAATGCTTTGGAACATAAAATATTACTTTATGGTTTCAAAGTACAAGACCTATGTAGTTAGCATACAAATATCACAACATATATTTTATGTGTTAAAATGGGCTCTTGACCTAAACCTTGACATCTTAGAGTTTATAATTGACAGAAATATGATTCCAATATGTTTTTTTTAATTTGAATCACCACCTTACACATTAAAGTTCTTGCGTTTTAGTGGATTTTAATCATATTGAAACCAAATTAATTGTGCTTTGAACGCTCATAATCACCATTGTAGTGTTCTTAATTTTTTGATGGTGTTTGGTACTTTGGTTCATCTGCTTCCCATTATTCCTTGAATATTTAAGATTGTTTTCTGATCTCTATAGTCCAAAGAGTATAATTATAAAAGTTTAAAATTGGGCATTAAAAATTTATCGTGGTACTTCTTTTTTTAACTTGTGTGACTTCAATGTTCTTGGGTAACTTATCTACTATTGATTGTGACCTTTTCTCTCATTTTTGTTGAATCCAATTTTCCAATAGCCTAGGTTATATCAATCATGCCATTCTTGATCGAATTCCTTTTAGATCGAAGTACCCAGTTGTTATCCTTCTCTGATTTATGTCCCCTAACCGAATGATTTTCTTGTTTAATTTTCCTTCATCTGGTTATACGCCACATGATGTTGTTCGTCTGAATGTTCAATTTATGTTTAACTTGATCTCACTGGTTGCAAACTAATCATTTCATTTTCAACAGGTTTAACTAACTTAGAACCGAACACTCCATCAAAGAACGAAATACTAAAAAGCTCAGTCAATTGTTTAAAAGTGAAGAATTCGACAATTTGAAAAATTCTTCAAAAACAATTTTCGCAACGAATTGCCTATGTTATTATCATGCTGAAATTACTATGCAATGAACTTTGATTTTTTGTCGTCTCTGTAACCAGTTTCAACTCTATCAATGAAATTATTATGCAATTTTTTATTACAAATTCGATTTGCCATATTGATGTAATATCTATGTTTCTACATATTAGAACCCAATTTGCCATAGCAACCAAACATTTGTTGATTTCTTGGTGATAATAGGCACCAAAAAAAACATGCACCCCGTGATCAAACTGAAACCCGACAAAAGACTAATCGCCTTTACCCATTGATATTCTCCCTTTAATCGATTGAACAAATCCACTCGGTTTGTTTTTCTCCCTTGATCAATTGCTCTTGATGTAACCCTTTGATACCAAATGTTGGAACGAAGATGCAAAATTTGGTTGAGCAACAACATAGAATTAGCATATCATCGCTATTGCATATATCACTTTTTTCAACTTGTACGTACATCAGCCTTACGTATACATTATGAACCGCAGCTTCTCAAGTCTCAACTATCACAATGTTTGACAAATTGACCTAATGACAGGTTAGTCCATGTCTAATATATAATATACAACTTTGATTCTTGATCATAACATATGGTTAATAATTATGACACTTAGACGCTAATATTAGGGGTGAGCAGAAAACCGAATTAACCGAATTGAAATCGAATAACCGAAAAAATTGAACCGAAATAAACTGAATGAAGCGTTAACCGACGGTTAATTTTTTATTTTTTCGAAAAACCGATTTTTGGGTTTTGGTTAGGTTATACATTTTTAAAAAATTGAAAAAAACCGAACCGAACCGATTAAATGAACCTATGTTTTCTACGTGTTTTTTTAAGATGATATGACCGAAAACAAAACACCAAAAGAATCTATCAATGACGGTGATGAAGATTAGAAAGATGATGAAGATTAGGTCTAAACATTGAAGATGAATAAGATAATTAATGAAGATTCGGGCCAAACTTTTAGTGTTTTTTTGTTAAGAACTTTGTTAAATTTTAAACTATACAACTCAAACAACTTTTTATTTGTTTGATTCCATGTAACACTAGGGGTGAGCATAAAACCGAATTAACCGAACCGAAACCGAATAACCGATAAAGCCGAACCGAAAAATACCGAACCGAAGCATTAACTGACGGTTAAATTTTTAGTTTTTCAAAATACCGATTTTTGGGTTTAGGTTAGGTTATCCATTTTAAAAAAACCGAAAAACCGAACCGAACCAAAACACCAAAAGAATCTATCATTGATGGTGATGAAGATGATCAAGATTGGGTCTAAACTTTAAAGATGAATAAGACAATGAATGAAGATTCGGGAAACCTTTAGTTTTTTTTATTAAGAATGTTTTTGAATTTTAAACTCTACTACCCAAACAACTTTGTATTTGTTTGGTTCCACATAACACATGCCTATTTTTGTATTTTGAATTCAATATGTATGAGGTACTCTATTTTTTTGAATTATATTTTTTTGTAATGTCTACTCATAATAAAAAAACGAAAATAACCTCAACCGAAAATAACTGAATACCGAATAATCGAATAATTGAATAACCGAAAACCGATTGGTTGGTATTCTAAAATAACCGATAGCTTAGGTTTAGGTTTGGGTTTCACCCAATAACCGAACTGAACCGCACCGTGCTCACCCCTATAACACGTGCCTATTTTTGTATTTTGAATTCAATATATATGAGATACTATATTTTTTTTGAATTCTTTTTTCTTTTTGTGATGTATACTCACAATAAAAAAAACAAAAATAACTTAAACCGACACCGGAAATAACCGAAAACAGAATAACCAAATAACAGGATAATCGAAAACCGATTGGTTAGTATTCTAAAATAACCGATAGCTTCGGTTACGGTTTGGGTTTCACCCAATAACCGAACCGAACCATGCTCACCCCTAGCTAATACTAATAAATTTAATTATACTTATAATAAAATAATAATTTCAAAAAGAATCTAATTACAATAAAGAAACGAATAAATAGAAAACAAGTTGCATCATAATATTTTTTGAATGACAAACATGACTCGGGGAAGTCCACACCTAAATCCAGTGAACATGCCATGACTTAATCAAATTAAAGGACTTTTTGTCGACTCATATCGTATAGGTTGTTTACTAATCACAACTCAACAAAAGTAGTCAGTCATAATGAAGGTTTAGAAGATATAATTTTTATGGTCAGAAATCAACAAAACTAAAAACGACTTATCAATATTTTAGTATATAAATAAAGGGTTAAGTTATTCTAAAAAAGGAACGCAAATGGGAAAAATGAGAAAGAATTGTAGCCACACAGAAAAACTATAAAAAAATTTTACAATTTTTTTAATAAAAAAATCATAACTCAAAATTTAATAAAAAAAACGAAAAAAGTAAAAACACAAAAATGTTTCCACCGTCTTTCTCATTCTAAAAAAAAGACACGATTGTGAGTGAAAAAGTGTCACACCCCCATCCTAGGGTTGAGCGTATGACTAACAGTTGATACCACATTTTTAATTAAATCAGAGTTACGTATTAAAGCGGAAGTCTTTATAACATGTTAATTAAAATATAATATTTACATTAACAAAAGACGGATTTAAAAATTTCCATTTAGTGTTTTATTACTTGTTATTTACAAAACCACCATTTATATTTAAAGTCTAACAAAAAGATCCGAGCCATCGGATATCTTGAGCATTTCGAGCTTCCAAGCCCTATTCTTGATTACCTACAAAATGTTTAAAAAATACGTCAACAACACATGCTGGTGAATATGTTGACGCTAAAATATTTTCATTTACTTGATTATCCCTCAAGACATAGTTATGCTCGGGCCATCTTGTCTTAGGAATAACCAAGCTTTAAAACAAATATAATTATAAACTCAAGTCTCTACACTAAATACCCAGCAAACACCTCAGCGTTCGACTTAGTTAAGTACTATTCGTATACACATGATCATGCTCCCCGCAGGAAAGCGTCATATGACCAGGTGTGGTGCGGTGTGCCCACCGTGTTTACCACATATGTAAGGATCCAGACAAACGTACATGACAGTCTGAGGGCTAGCGCTTTTACTTTTGTTTATAATGTTTTAGAGACATGTAGTCCCACGTAAACCTTTTCATTTAATTCATTTGACACATTTTAAACAAGTTTGTAACTTTTGGGGCGTATTCACGTTTTTCGATTTGGATCAGCTTTAATACACTATCCGAGGGTCTTTCCCTTGTTATCTCGTACCTATAGTATGAGTATAACTTTTTGTTAGTCGAATATACAATCAGGCTTAAGACCTTTAGTCTTTTTATAATCTTTACCTCGATTATATTTTCTTTACTTTGAAACCTTAGTTAAAAAGTATTCTTTTTTTCTTTAATAAATTAAAAGTCTTTCTTTTAACTTATTTTCTTTTCATTTCATTTCTTTTATAAGATAACCTTTAGTTAAATCTTATTTTCTTTAAACCCTACGTTTCTTCTTCTCTAAGAAACGTATACTTTTCCTATCTTTATTATTTAAGAATATTCATAATTACTTAATAATAATCTATAACAAAGAATTATATACAATCACATTGATATATATTTATATATTCATATTCTTTTATTTTCTTTTCTTTCCTTTGTTATATTTTCTTTTATTTATCGAGGTATCGAGTATTTCTCGACTTTGGATTTTAAGTCTTTTCAATATTTTATTATTATTTTATTCGGGCATCATACCTACCTTTGTTGGCTTTATAAAACCCTAACACAATTGAGCAGCACTTCGTCGCCGGTTCGTTTTCCTAACACCTTCTTTCCAACACCTTTTTTCCTTTGCACGTATATCGAGGCACTAACACTTCTTCCACGTAGGCACGCTTTACAAGACGGATCGTCGGGACGTCGGTATGGCAACACCTTCTTTGTTGGAATGTCGTCGGTATATGGCATGAATCTCGAGAGAACGGCACGGAAATCGTTGAATGTAGGCACGTTTTACGAGGTGATCGAGGTCACACTCTACGATGCTTTAGAAAGAAATTTGAGAGATGTATGTGTGTGAAATTGGAGTGTGAAGAGTGAGATGCCCGGAGCTTACTATTTATATGCAACACAGCGGGCCCATCGCGATACGCGATGGCCCATGGGCTTGCCCGTCGCGTATCGCGACGTAGCCTTGCCCAGTCACCCTCTAGATATGCCACGTGGTGAAAGCTGTGCCACGTGGTGACACGTGGTGCCACATCGTGCCACCATTTGACACGTGTCAGACATGTCAGACCACGTCATCGTGATACGCGATGACGTTGGTTCATCATCGATCGCGTGTCGCTATGGACTACTTTTCTTGGGTTCATAACCATGCCCATCGCGATACGCGATGGGCTTATCTTCTGCTTCGTCGCGTATCGCAACGAGTTAGGAAATTAGATTTTTCAATTTTAGCCCTTGCACTTTAAAACATGCTATTTATGATCTGATATTTTCACGATGTTACATCCTCCCCACCTTGGAATGAATCTCGTCCACGAGATTCTCTCTTAGAACAAGTGGGGGTACTTTTTCATCATTTCGGATTCGAGTTCCCAGGTATATTCGGGGCCTCTTCGTGAGTCCCATTTTACTTTCACGATTTTCAATGTTCGTCTTTTCTATTTCTTTGTTTCGAATCTTCTATTTGAATTGGTCTTTCAACAAATGTTAAGTTCTCATTAATTTCGACATATTTTAGGGGCATAGACAAAGATTCATCGGTTAAACATTTACGCAGATTAGAGACGTGTACTACATCGTGTATTCCTTGCATTTCCTCGGGTTGTCGCAAACGGTATGCAACAATACCAGTTTGTTCAAGTACCTCGAAGGGTCCAACGAATCGAGGACTTAGCTTTCCTTTCTTACCGAAGCGAACAATGCCTTTCCATGGCGAGACTTTCAAAAGAACTTTTCCACCAACATTGAATTCCAACGGCTTTCAACGGATATCGGCGTAACTCTTTTGGCGATCACGTGTCGTCTTAAGTTGTTCTCAGATTTGTAAGATTTTGTCGGTGGTTTCTTGGACAATCTCGGGTCCAGACAATTGATTATCTCCGGTTTTTGACCAACACACGGGCGTTCTACACTTTCGACCATACAACGCCTCGAATGGTGCGGCTTGAATACTCGTGTGATAGCTATTGTTATACGAGAATTCCATTAGGGGTAAGTGGTCATCCCAACTTCCACCTAAGTCTATCACACAAGCGCGGAGCATATCTTCCAACACTTGAATCGTCCTTTTGCTTTGCCCATCAGTTTGTGGATGATAGGCGGTGCTAAGGTTTAACATTGTGCCTAACGCTTGTTAGAAGCTTTTCCAGAATTGAGACGTAAAACGGCTGTCTCGATCAGAAATTATAGACAACAGTACTCCAAGCAAAGCAAAGATGTTGTTCACATAGATACGTGCTAATCTGTCCATTGAGTACGATTCATTGATGGGTATGAAATGTGCGGATTTTGTTAGTCTATCCACAATAACCCATATAGCATTATGTTGTCGAGTCGTTTTTGGAAGTTTTGTGTTAATATCCATGGTTATTAACTCCCACTTCAAAACGTGAAGTTCGGGTTGCTGAAGCTATCCCGATGGCTTTTGGTGTTCAGCCTTGACTTTCAAAAAAGTTACACATTTCGCAACATGCGAAGCCGTGTCCTTTTTCATCCCATTCCACCAGTAGTTCGGTTTGAGATTTTGGTACATTTTGTTACTACCGGGTGCATCATGTACTTGGATTTGTGAGCTTCGTTCATTATCTTTTCACGCAAGTCTCTAACGATCAGTACCCAAATTCGGTTTCCATTCTAAGTATACCATCGCCACCCTTGACTAGCGAGTCAATGGTGTCGTTACATTTTTCGTCAGAGATCTTGTTTTCATTTATCGCTTGGAGTTGAGCGGATTTGATTTGTTCGATGAGATCAATTTGGAGTTCTAATCTTAATGTTCGGACGCTTTTAGGCTTTTCATGTTCCTTACGACTTAAGGCGTCGGCCACAACGTTGACCTTACCTTCGTGATAGACGATCTCACAGTCGTTGTAACAACTTGGTTTTTCCAATCTAAATTCTCGACCCGTTTTCATTTTAATAAGTTAATAAACAAAATATATATTATCTTAACTTTGAAAGATATCCAATCTTTACCCCAAAACTACACTTCAAGCCTTTATATATACTTGTCAAAATTTGAAGGACCAAATAGTAAATCTAATACAAATTATATTATAACCAACAAACAAACCCAAACCGAAAAATCTGGAACCTGTTTGTGAACCCGAGACCCGTTTTGATTTCTTGCTGCTTAATTCTCGTTGCATAATAGGAATTGATATTTTCATATCGTTTATGCTTGTATTACCGACAAACTAATTGTAGAAAAAGATCAACAAACGATCTCGTTTACAAATTTTTATTAAACCGTCCTTAATGGCATATCGTTATAGCATCTACACATCATAAAATTGGAATTAAACTGTTCTGCACCTTCTCCATGATCTCGCGAACATAACCCTAAGAATAATTTAGTTTTGATCGCCTCCAACACCTCAAATCGGTTCGTCTTTGGCCGCGGACTACACCTCCTGTTATCCCATCCTTTCTTCATATTTAAGGTAATTGTTTGGTGTTGTTAGTTCATTATTGATCATGTAATATAAACCCTAAACTAATTTAATCAAACACGTCATAGATTTACAAATTGAATTTCTAGGGTTTGTAATTGAATTGGGGAAGATCTGGGTTGTTTTTTTTATTAACTATCTGTTTCAATTCTTTAACCAAAGTTGCATGTTGTCTTGATGGTCAGCATCCATTTCTTAGCAAATTCAACCGGCCTGGGGCGTAGGTTCGAGTCCCCTAGGCCTGGTTTTTGGACTTTTATCCTTTATATTTATTATTTAAAGGATTTAAATGTATAAATTGACTTATAATTAATATTTAATATAAAATAAACATTATTTTATCAAAACCGGCATCTTGGAGTTTACGTTTCTTGTCAAATCATTTTTTTTAAAAAGATTTCGTTTATGTGTGTGTGTGTGTGTATATTATGTTCATATTTATATGTATTATAAGTATATTTTAATAATAATAAATCATCGTTAAATTATTAAAACCCGCCACCATTATTGGTGTTTTCTTGTCGTTGAACGTATTTTATAAAATTTGTTTGTATTAGTTTTTTATATATATACATAGAAATATATACTATATGTATGTATCATTCTTTAAAAATTGTAATAATCGTGTTTTTAAAGGTATTAACTATATTTGTAAAATCTTCCTTTTTGTTAAATACTACAAGATATAAATTGTATAACAAATACATATTTTAACGTATATATTAAATTATTTAATATGTTACTAGTTATACTTAGATATGTACACATTTATAATTGCGTTATATTTTATTAAATATTATTTAAATAATTATATAATTATTCAACTCATGTTTATTTATTTAAACTAATAATAATGATTTCACAATAATAATAACCGTAGAGATCGATCAATCCATAACGTGCTAATCACAAATCATAACTCAAATCGCATCAAAATCTTAATTTATTAAATTATGTTATATCATTTATAATTAATTTATATTATCATAATTAACGAGGGATCCTTGACGGTATATCCCGAAGGATTTATCATTCTCACATCATCACTTTAATTTTGTTCCTCTTATCAGGTGAGTAATCACTCCCCTATTTTACTTATTTTTTAACCTTTTTGGGGACATGTGCGTATCTTATATATTCACCTATTATCTAGTATACAAAACCGCAACTGTTAATCCTTGTGTGTATATCGGTTTATGCTTAACTTGCTATTTGCTTACTTGCTTTATTTGAACGCTACTTGCTTATATCGGCAACCGATGTCCATTTTTATGGCAATGGTTTAGTACTTGCTTGGTAGCCAATGTCCATTTATATGGATTGGTTGAGCCCTTTCTTTATGTTTTGCTTTCTTTATGGTGTGATTGATTGTTTACGTGATATGGCTTAACTGTTTATTCTCACAGGAACAGTTTGCATCTTTCTTTATTTACTATATATTATTATTGTTGTGTCTTAACATGGTGTTTTACTCACTCAACATGTGTTGTTGACAAATATTATATTTTATACCCATATGAAGGTTATCGTAGAAATTTAATGCATGTTGGTGAAGACTTAGTGAAGATTTTTGTTAGAAGAATAATTTAATCAAGAAACATAAAATTTGTGTTGTGTATAAATTATGTACTAGTTTGTATTTAGTTTGTTTGATAATTGAATTTAATTAATAGATATTTTCGTTTAAATATTGCATGATAGTATCTTGAGAACTGTGGCAATCAGTCCACGCCTCGACATTTCCGCCGTAGGTTGGGGTGTGACAGATTGGTATCAGAGCCGAAGGGTTAAGATAGGCCGTTAGTGGTGGATTAGTAACATGCTTAGGAGCCCCACATATGCTTATTTGTTTACCTGATGTGTTTTATTTGATTATTACAGCTTACGTAATTGTCGTGCTAGATTAAGTACTTATTTAACTGTTTAGTTAATTGTTTATTATATTGTTATGCATACACAAATCCGAAATTATGCTTCACCATCAAAATATTTTATTGCTCCGAGACTATGTCTCATTCTCAAAATATTTAATATAACTCTGAGGCTACGCCTCAACCTCAAAATATTTTTATTTAATTTTATTAGATTGCCTTTTATTGTCGGAAATTTCCTTGCGTATTTCCTAGCTTTGTTTTTGCTCGTTTTCACTTAAAACTAGGGAGTGTGACAAGATTCCCCATCATAGTGGAAATTGTCATGCGACCGACACTTTAAGCGTTTAATGTAACCGGCTAAACGGTTACACCCTTTATTGTGTTTTATTATTATTATTTTTTTTAAATGTCTAGTCGGGTGTTAAACCCATGGGACGCCATGGACACGCCAACTGTACATTTGCACAATTTGTTATATTTGAGATATTTTGTTGGAACATTATCATCCATGGTGATACACAAGATGTTTCAACTACTTGTGCTTGAGTTCGTTTATTCGTTATTTGGTTTGGTCGGTCAAATCGCCATGTAACGCTCATGGGCCGACAAACTCAATTGATTCGTTGATTCGTTAATTAAGTTGGGCCATTCAAATTTCCATATAATGCTCATTGGAGGCCAACTAACATTTGTTTTGGTTTTGGTATGCTAATAAGTTGGGGAAACAAAATGTCATGGAAAGCTCATGGGAAACCTAACACAACGAAGAACATTCGTTATTTGTTTATTTGTTTGGTTATTTGATTTTATAAGAAACGATTCATGATTTGATTTAATTATTTAATTATTCTATGATAGCGGTACCCTATGCTTAGATACAACCTCCTTGATGAACAAACTTGCTAACGTTTCTGAAGAGATGGCCTCTCGTATAGGCAGAAAGTGAGCACTTTTGGTCAAACGGTCCACTATCACCCAAATGGTATCATGATGCCTAGCTGTACGAGGTAGCTTAGTTATGAAATCCATGGTAATGTGTTCCCATTTCCATTCAGGTATCTCCAGCGGTTGCACCTTTCCATAAGGCTTCTGGTGCTCTGCTTTGACTTGTAAACAAGTTAAGCATTTACTGACATAATCTACTACGTCATTCTCCATTCCTGGCCACCAGTAATCTCTTTTCAAATCTTGGTACATCTTTGTAGCACCAGGATGAATTGAGTACCTTGAGTTATGAGCTTCATCTAAGATTCGACCTCTGAGATCTCCATGGCGTGGAATCTACATACGGTCAAACCTAGTCTTAACACCATGAGTGTTTTCCATCAACTCATCTTTCTGGCCATAAATCCTTTCTTTCTTAACTAACCCTTCATCTACTAGCACCTCCGACTGCACCTTGATGATTTCTTCAAAAAGATTTGAATTCATAATCAGCTTGTATGACATCACTGTTGCAAGGATTTCCTCACTTTTACGGCTTAGCGCGTCGGCGACCACATTATCTTTACCAGGGTAGTACTTAATTTCGCAGTCGTAATCCTTTATCAATTCTAACCACCTTCTTTTCCTCATGTTCAATTCTTTCTGCTCGAAGAAGTATTTTAAACTCTTATGATCTGTGTAGATGGTACACTTAGTACCGTACAGATAATGTCTCCATATCTTAAGAGCATGCAGTACTGCCGCTAACTCTAAATCATGCGTCGGATAAGTAATCTCATGGACTTTAAACTGTCTAGACGCGTAAGCTATCACCTTTCCTCGTTGCATCAACACGCAACCTAACCCTTGATGCGAGGCATCTGCACAAACAACCAAATCCTCATCACCATCGGGTAGAGTAAGGATTGGAGCTTGTGTGAGTCTTTTCTTCAACTCCTCAAAAGCTTCTTCATGAAACTTACCCCAACTGAATACTACCGACTTTCGGGTCATACCGGTCAATGGTGCAGCTATCTTGGAGAAACCTTCAATGAATCTCCTATAGTAGCCAGCTAACCCTAGGAAGCTTTGTATATTAGTCGGATTCTGTGGAGTCTTCCAATTCGTTATTGCCTCAATCTTAGCTGGGTCCACGGTAATCCCTTCAGGATTGATCACGTGACCTAGGAATTGCACTTCACGTAACCAGAACGCGCACTTCGAAAACTTAGCATACAACTTCTCTTTCTTCAGAGTCTCCAATACCTCTCTCAGATGCTCAGCATGATCAGACTCGCTCTTTGAATAAATCAATATATCATCGATGAAGACAATAACCGACTTATCCAACATTGGCCGACACACCCTATTCATCATGTCCATAAATGCTGCAGGAGCATTCGTTAGACCGAATGACATCACGAGGAACTCGTAGTGTCCATACCGCGTCCGAAACACTGTCTTAGGGATGTCTGCCTCTTTCATTTTCAACTAATGACAGCCTGATCTGAGATCTATTCGTGAGAACAAACTTAAACCTTGCAGTTGGTCAAACAGATCGTTAATCCTTGGCAAAGGATATCTATTCTTTATCGTAAGCTTGTTCAGATCGCGATAATCTATGCATATTCTCATGCTTCCGTCTTTCTTCTTCACGAATAACACTGGTGCGCCCCACGGGGAAACACTTGGTCTAATAAAACCTTTGTCGAGGAGTCTTGCAGTTGGGACATTAATTCTTTCATCTCGGATGGCGCTAGACGGTAAGGCGCTTTCACGACGGGCTGGGCTCCTGGTACTAAATCTATTTGAAATTCTATCTCTCGCTCCGGTGGCAACCCCGGAAGATCCTCAGGGAATACTTCTGGGTAGTCGCGCACTATGGGAACAGCTTTCATTTCTTTCGTCTCGGCCGTAGCGTTGACAACATACGCCAGGTAGGCACCACACCCTCGCCTTAACAAACCCTCGGCTTTTATTATCGAAATGACATTCAGCCCAGAACTTTCCTTATCACCATAAACCGTCACCTCACTACCATCCAAGGACTTTAACCTTATTATCCTACTCTTACACACTATCTGAGCTTCATACTCAGACAACCAATCCATCCCTAAAACCACATCGAACCCTCCTAAGTTCCTAACATACAGTGTAACAGGGAACTCATGTCCCTCGAACTCTATCTTACAGTCCTTAACCATTCTTAATATTTTAACCGAGGTATCACTAGCAGTTTCTACTATAAAATTTTCGGACACTCGGCTACATTTCATTTTAGCTAGTTTACTAAATGGCGTGGCTATGAAACTTTTGTTCGCACCCGAATCAAATAATACAGATGCGGAAACAGCGTTCACTAGAAACGTACCTGTGACGACATCGGGAATCTACTTGGCTTGTTCTTGAGTCAGCATGAAAGCTTTGGTCCTTGGCCTTGTTGCGTCAGCATCCTTCTTCTCACTTCCACCAGCTTCACCACTCGTACAATTCCTCGCCAGATGACCTTTCTGTCCGCACTTATAACATGCGGGCTTTGCATGGCAATCCTGAGCAAAATGCCCCACCTTGCCACATTTGTAACAAGCATTTTACCCTGATCTGCACTCCCCACCATGGGACTTTCCACACTTATGACACACATCAGACCCAGTGCCCCACTTGCATTCTCCGGCGTGCATCTTCCCGCACGTCCTACATGACCTCTTTTCCTACACTTTCTGTCTCTTATCTTTTGAGTTCCATAACTGAGTATCGGGTCGCTTAATAGGAGCAACCCACTTCTTATCTTTCTTTTCTTCTTCCACCTCAGCGTCATCCGCAGCCAGGTCTGCATAAATCATCTCTGCGAGTTCGACAGCAGAGTCAAAGGTAGCAGGTTTACTTGTCCTGACTAACGTGCGGACTTTCTGTGGCAATCCCCTCACATAACACTTTATTCTCTTAGCTTCAGTGTTAACCATATCGGGCACCAACCTAGACATTCTGTTGAACTCGGTGGTGTACTCACGATGTGTCATCGTTCCGGCCTTCAGGTTCAGAAACTTCATCTCCGCCCTTTCAACCTCGGCGTCAGCACAGAACTTCTTCATCACTAACTCCTTCAGATCCTCCCACTTCATCGCTTTGATCTCTTCACGGGTCTTCCTCTGCTCCACACTCTCCCACCAGTACATAGCTTCCTCTTCAAACGATTGGGTGGCATAACTGACAGCTTGATCGGGACGGCACTCGCTAATGCGAATAATTTTATCCATGGCGGTGATCCACAGAAGAGTAGCGATTGCGTCTCCCAACCCAGTCAGCTTTGGCGGGTCACATCCCTTGAAGGACTTATAGTTGCACCCACCTCGGCCTCTCTTCCTTCCATCAACTTTCACAGACTTAACAACACTCGAGGCCTCTCTTTCCCCTTCATCATCCTTCCTACCATCACCTCCTGCCCCTCCAGCGGTTCTTTCACGGCTTCCAGCAGACCTCTCCGGGTTCATGTTCTTTACAGCAGTGGCTACTGCTTGTACAATAGCCGCTTGGATTAAGGGATCTAGCTGAACCCCTTCATTGTTGTTAAGGTTTCCTCCAACGGCGCTTCCTTCCTCTTCGGTGTTGGATGCTATTTCTACCGAAGATTGTTGGGCATGACGAGGCCTGCCACGACGTCTAGTGGGGCCCTCAGTTCTCGCAATCACTCCAGCTCCTGCATCGCCTCCTGTTCTAGCCATCGTATTCTAAAAAGGGAAAACACAAACGTCATCACTCAAGGAACGATTTAGTACAAGGATAGTAAGGATAACAAGTAATAACAGTGGCCATCTGTGATTAGCTGATCACGTTACTTTCCGTGTCCTATACACTTCCCTTTAGGAGTCTATTTGTGCTGGTTCTACTTTAAACAATTAGTCAATCAGAGCAATCAATTAATCCTATCCCTATCGTTCATATATCCTTTCTTGATCATTTAACATACATCATTTAATTATGCATCTTACCTTTGTTGAGCTTGCTTGAGCGACACATGGCATTCTTGAACTGGCATCTTCCTTCTTTTCTTACTTAAATCCCCTTCTCTGTTCGAGTCTAAGCATGTAGTATGCTTAAATCTCTCGAACTTTGCTCTGATACCAACTTGTAAGGCCCCGTCACCGGTAGCCCTACTTTGGTGTTGGATTTATTCATAAAAGCAGTTCTAAAATTAGAGTTAATTAAAAACTTTCGCGGAATAATATAAACTGTCAACCATCCATTACAAACATCCATAACTTATCTTTTAAAAGCGTAACATAAAACATAGTATCAAAACAACACGACAAATCTTCAGATGCCAGCCTCTTCAGTATTGCCATGTGTCTCCCTCAAGCCAGCTGTCTCAGTCGATTAGCCTGCGTGCCTACTAAAAGTCAGCTATGCTGAGTGAGTTCTAGTTAATCAGGCAACATACAATACATCCACATATTTACCTATGCACCCGAAGGTACATGCCTTCTTACTATCTTACATACTTACATACTTGCGTACTTTCATTCATTCTTTCATAATAACATACGTACTTTCATTTCATACACATACGTTTCAAAGAACCTTACGTCCTATAACCTTCGCCGATATTATTAGGGTCGGTCCCCTACATTCACCGATATTATTAGGGTCGGTTCCCTACATTCGCTGACATTATTAGGGTCGGTTCCCTACATTCGCCGACATTATTAGGGTCGGTTCCCTACATTCGCCGACATTATTAGGGTAGTTTCCCTCGTTCTATCTATACCTTTCGTACCTTTCTATACATCATAATTATAACTTTCATACGTCCATACATTATCTATACATCATATCTTTATACTTTCCCTTAACGGCACATGCAATATCCGAAGATCGTTCATGCATCGTCAAGCATTCATTCATACATAAATCATATAGGGCATACACTTACCACTTAAGGTAAGTGTATTAACTAATCACATCGATTATGCATACATCCCCGAAAACATAACAAGGAAATGGGGCTAGAAACTCACCTGAACACGTTTACGTTCACCGTTAATTGTTATTCCCTTCTTGAGCTGTGCAAGGCTAACTATATAACAATTACACATATCAATCAACTATCACTATCTATATTGCGTTTCTAGTTCAACTATACCCCACAACGAACGGGGGTCCGGGGGCAGCGCCCCTGGCAGCGGGGTTCTAGGGGCGGCAGCCCCTATCAGGGTCAAGGGGCAGAGCCCCTGGTTGGGGTCGAGCTGCCATGTCAGCTTGGAAAAATTTTATTTCCATTAACTGTCTTAACACATTTTCCATTAGGATTTTAAGGTATTATTTTATTCACCTACTCATTCGTTAGCCCGATTCGTGGTCCAGTACTGGATTACTTTTACTTATTATTTTAAGCGAACTTAATGTTCAGCGAAGTTATCTTGGCGAACTTATCATTAGGCGAACTTGGCATTAAACGAACTTAGTGTAGCGAAGTTATCTTATAGCGAAGTTTGTCTACGGCGAACTTGCTTATAGCGAAGTTGCCTACGGGCGAACTTGCTGCATCGAACATGCAGGGGCGAACTTGCTACAGCGAACATGCTGGGGCGAACTTATGTCCAGCGAAGTTAGCTGCAGGCGAAGTTGCCCAGCAGCAGCTACGGCTCATCCAAAACTCCCTTAATCATCTCCGTTTTAACGTGAAATCTTTGGGTATGATATCTAACCCACCCGCGATCCCTCCTATGGTCGTTTTTGGATAAGATTTGGCCCGAAAACGCATAAAGTTTGGACCTTTATGCTCCAAACGTTCAATACTAGCTTTAAGGGTTCATTTAATCGAGCCGCACATTTTTATGGGTTCATTAGCCTCGTTTTAGCATCAAGTTTACAACTTTACGTTTCGTTTACACCCGATCTACTCTTGTTCTAAGTTTCAAGGTTAAACGTTAATAAAAACGTAAACTATAAGATCAAAACATACCTTTTTCTGGTTTATTGGCTTAGTTATGAACTTTAGATCTTGTATTTATCTTGTGTATTGAAGGATCTATCAAGAATCACGTTTGCTTGGCCTTGGATCTCAATCTCGCTCTCGGCTGTATATAGGTGTAAGTGTATGTGTGTGTTTTTGAGTGTGTAGAGATTAGGATGGAAAGAAATGAGGATTAAGGGTTTTAGGGTGGTTTAAGAGGATATTTATATCCCTTAAAGCCCATGGACCTGAGGCCCATTCCCTTTAATCCATCTTAATTAGTCCAAGTCCATGATCTTTTATTAAACATTAGCTAGTATTATTTAACGCTCGACCACTTAACGAAATCTTTCTTTATTTAATATCATAATATTTAGGACGTTACACATGGAAAGCTCATGGGAAACCCAACACAACGAAGAACATTCGTTATTTGTTTATTTGTTTGGTTATTTGATTTTATAAGAAACGATTCATGATTTGGTTTAATTATTTAATTATTCTATTATTCAATTACTCAGTTATTTACTTACAAAATCATTTTTGAATCAAGATCTATTGATTAGATCTATTTATACACTCAAAACATTTTTATTCTCTTGATCGGATACAAATTCTTCATTCATCAAGACTCGGTTATCACGAGCCAATCAAAACAATTTACACTCTATTGGTTTTCACCTATTCATCTTATCACGTTATTATATTATTGCACAATTTAATAATTTAATGGCTCTCTTATACTCATGGTATCATATACATAAACTGTTAAACATATCTCAAGTATTTAACTTCAAATTTTAATTTGTTAAAACATGTCAAACTTTGATAAAACTCATTTACTCATCAAATTAACTCATTGATTTTCAATTTGGATTCTAACTTATCCTTAAGTTATGAATAAACATCAATATAACATATTTGAGTTTTGTTTTACACAATAACTTGTATGAAATCTATACACTATCCAATATTCTCATTAAACCACATCTTTACTAATAATATAATGTTTCTCAACATACCACATCAATCATTTATTTTCTATAACATCCTCATGGCCACATGCTAGTCAAGGAGATAGCTCCTACGATCCCTAAAAATATCAACTCAATTTCTAAAACATAAATGCAATATGGTTCATTAAACTAATTGTTGGTAATTTTGATTCATTTATCTCTACTCATTCTCATAACGGCAACAATAAGAAACGCAAGTCTGAACATCAGCTATATGCTGTTAATCAAATTAATGACCCATCTCAACAAAATCATAGCGTCTCAACATAGAAACTTTATGTTAAAATCCACTTGTTACGCTTCACTTGCCACTATCACTATTCAATTCAATCCTCATATCGTTGGTACCCAATAATCGTTCAATCATCCTGTTAATACTTGCCACCTACCACAAGACGTTCCACAACGATCTATGTCGTCTATTTTCTAAAACCCATGCTATGTTGTTTGCTCAACCCTACACATCTACTACCCGTATTTGCTACACTTTGAAGACCATAAACATCTACGCCATGCATGTCCTCGATTCAATCATATTCATCAAACTCAAGATTTCCAAACTTATTTTATTAAACCCTACTTTACAATATAATCAAAATATTTCTGTTCTAATAATTTATTTTTAAGTGATCATACTCATAGAATAAAATATATCTTTTTCAAAGAAAACTGTTAGCAATACTATACTTTCAAAAGATGTTTTGAAAATTTTAATATTTTATCAAAACAACTCAAAAATTTAATTCATTTTTTAGCAATATTTTACACAATGACTATCTCCTATCCATAACCAAAACGTATTAAGATTTTTGTTTCCTCTAAAAATCATATCTTTCAAATGTTTTGTAACCCACACGATGGGACTAGTTATGTGGATCATCCGATGATCTAAGTAAATATGGAGGCCTACATAATTATCGAAGTCCTCGCATGAATAATGTGTACAATTGTGTGTCATAATATAGAATCGAAAGTAGTTGGCATAATGGTACAAATGAAGAGATGATAAGGAAACGGTGGATACGCCGTTGGTACATCCTATATATAAGTTTCCCTATCGGATTTTCAATTGTAGCGTTATTTTGACTATTCGAAATTCTGTGTTACGATAAATTTTAAAATTTTATATTTAAAACTTCCCTTTCCTAAACATTTAGTGGTGTTGTTATAGTATTCTTTAATTTCGGGACGAAATTCCCTAAAGTATAGGAGACTATAACAACTTGGTTTTTCCAATCTAAATACCCGACCCGTTTTCGTTTTAATAAGTTAATCAAAAAATATATATTTTCTTAACTTTGAAAGATATCCAATTTTTACCCCAAAACTACACTTCAAGCCTTTATGTACCCTTGTCAAATTTTGAAGGACCAAATACTAAATCTAATACAAATTATATTATAATCCACAAACAAACCCAAACCCATAAATCTGGAACCCGTTTGTGAACCAGGGAGCTGTTTTGATTTCTTGCTGCTTAATTCTCGTTGCAAAATAGGAATTGATATTTTCAGATCGTTTATACTTGTATTACAAATGATACTGACAATCTAATTGTAGAAAAAAAAACAACAAACGATCTCGTTTACAAATTTTTATTAAACTGTCATTAATGGCATATCGTTATAGCATCTACACATCATAAAATTAGAATTAAACTGTTCTGCACCTTATCCATGATCTCGCAAACATAAACCTAAGAATAATTTAGTTTTGATCGCCTGCAACACCTCAAATCGGTTCGTCTTTGGCCGCGGACTACACCTCGCTGTTATCCCATCCTATCATCATCTTTAAGGTAATTGTTTGGTGTTGTTAGTTCGTAATTGATCATGTAATCTTAACCATAAACTAATTTTATAAAACACGTCATAGATTTACCAATTGAATTTCTAGGGTGTGAAATTGAGTTGGGGAAGAACTGGGTGGTTTTTTTATTAACTATATGTTTCAATTCTTTAACCAAAGTTGCATGTTGGCTTGATGGTCAGCATCCGTTTCTTAGCACCTTCAACCGGCCTGGGGCGTAGGTTCGAGTCCCCCAGGCCTGGTTTTTGGACTTTTATCTTTTATTTTTATTATTTAAAGGATTTAAATGTTTAAATTGACTTATAATTAATATTTAATATAAAATAAACATTATTTTATCAAAACCGGCATCTTGGAGTTTACGTTTCTTGTCAAATCTTTTTTTTAGGTTTTCGTTTATGTGAGTGTATATATATATATATATATATATATGTATTATGTTCATATTTATATGTATTATAAGTATATTTTAATAATAATAAATCATCGTTAAATTATTAAAACCCGCCACCATTATTGGTGTTTTCTTGTCGTTGAACGTCTTTTAAAAAATTTGCTTGTATTATTTTTTATATATATATACATAGAAATATATACTATATGTATGTATCATTCTTTAAAAATTGTAATAATCGTGTTTTTAGAGGTATTAACTATATTTATAAAATCTCATTTTTGTTAAATACTACAAGATATAAATTGTATAACAAATACATATTTTAATGTTTGTATTAAATTATTTAATATATTACTAGTTATACTTAGATATGTACACATGTTTGAACTTGGATTAATCTTAACAAGGTACACAGATCTCAGATCTGATATACGATTAACATTATACGGATCTAGCTCGTGATTACGTATGATTCATATGTTATATGATGTGTATATATATATATATATATATATATATATATATATATATATTAGTTGTATGTATGTGTGTTAATAATATTAGTATGAAGATCGAGAGAGAATTGAACAACAAGTCGTTAATTGTAAACTCAAAAATTTAAATTATGTGTGAACAGTGTTCACTATATATAGAAGACAGGTCTAGTTCGTTACACATTCCGTAATGAACTAGACACTTGCTTCGTTACATTACATTAGATAAACAAATTTAACGAATCACCCCCTGATTTGTTAAATATCATTAACGAATCAGGAGGTATAATAACATAGATCTAGTTCGTTAAACATCCTTAACGAACTAGACTCTAACGTAACGAACTACAAGATTGTTTTAATAATTTATTACATAAATTAAATGATAAATACTTAAACGATTAATACAAAGACTCGAGACCGCAAGACCGTGCACTAAGACACCCCCTCGTCTTGAGCTCTTTGTCATTAAATTACTTGAAGCGCTTGGTTTGCCAGTATCTGCAGCTATGAATCCCGTTTTCATAACATACACGCACGACGCGTTGGAACTGCATAGCCAGATCGTAGTCTTCAAGACGCTCAATAAAAATCTTATTCTTGTGCAGCACGTCATTGTTAGTCTCAGTTAAATTCACCAACCACATCGGGTCAATGATCTTGATCAGCTCGGTCTTCAAACCTTTACCAAGAACAATGACGGCCTCGCCAGTATGGTTGTCGTAGTACCAGCGGTTAAATGAATTGACGATATGTTGATTTAGGGTTTTCACCAGTACCCTTTTCATCGTCTTCGGCGGCTTTATCTTCAGCACTAACTTCTTCCAGCCAGTGTTTGGATCAATCTCGTCAATGCGTTTGCGTACTGGAACTTGTGGTTTAAGAAACTTGAAACCATGATTGACCTCAAACAACATATGTTGGTGAAACAATTCTGCTACTCAATTCTTTCCACGGTTCAAGAAAGGATGAGCCGCTAGGGTCCTCACATCCCATCTTGGTAGAGTAAGAACATCGGCCATTGATTCATAGTATTGAACTCCCTTTTCCCACTTGATAATATAAACATTCAAATCTGAATCAAACATCCAAGAGACTATGTCCCCTTGTACCTTTGAGACGGTCTTGAAAGACGTCATTTGGTTAGCTTTGCCACGCACAATAGCTTCAATCTTCATCTCTTTGTCCACATAACAATAAGCATCAATAATCTTGTCAGCTTTCTTATTCCGATACTTGAACCATTGATCAATGTCAGAAAGAGAAGGATCATTTCTTGGGTCAACCACATTCTTGCCCATAGACTTTTTCTCCAAGTGATCCTCAGCCGCTTTCACCGTTGACTCATTAAAAACTGGAGCACCCTGATCAACATTGGTATGTTGAAACATATCAGGGTATTCCTCCGCCGTCATATCATCCACCTCAACTTCCTCGTCTTCATAAATAAAGTTCGTATTCATCTCAACAGTTAGATCATTCAAGATCTCTTCATCATTCAGAACCTCAACGTCAGGCTCAGCTTCTAACACGGTCAATTCATCTTCATTCAAGACAAGCAACAAACTGATCTGCTCTCGTGTTAATGATCTCTCAACAAACTGACCTGCCTGAATCTCATCCCTGTTCACTACACTCCTGACCACCCCAGTTCCATCCACAAATATGACTGTATCAGCTTATATCATCTCGATAGGTTTAGCAGCTGTGTAATCTTGATAAACAATAATCTGTTTATCCGAGTCATCACCACCACTGGTACCTGCACCTGAGGATGAGCCGTGCGTTTGTTTAGGCTCACCTCCTGTACCTGACTCATCAGGATCTTCCTCATCATTCTTGAGTTTCTTTAAAACATCATCTTTGCAAGTTAACTGCAAGATCATATCCTCTTGTTCTTTTAGCTTCACCCCCTGAGACTCAACAATTGCACGAAGCTCCTTAGTCTCTTTTTGACAAAATGATACATATCCCATTAGCTTTCTTTGGTTTTCCATGAGGCGTTCTTGGTTAAGCCGGTCAGCAGACATTTAATTTTCGTACAAATGAAGAAGATTCAAAAGCATGTATGTCTGACGATGTGGGGGCATGTTATACAAAGATGGATGAACTGGTTGGATTGGTCCCTGAGGCCATGTAATTCTCATAAATGAGACATCACTAGGTGGAGGGGCCTCGTAGATGGTGTTAGAGGAACAGTAGAGAAAGTAGCTGAAGGCATTGGTATTTCAGATAAAGCTGTTTGAGGAATCATACCAAGCCTGTCGTGAGGAACCATCGTCGTCGTCAATGTAAGCGCCGGAGTGCTAGTAGTAAGCGGCACCGCCGGGCGTTGAGGAGTGGCGGGACGAGACGGTTGAACACCAAAAGAAACTCCAGCTCCAGCTGATACACGTCTCTTTGCTGAGCTTTCGAATACCGGCTCTTTACCCTTTCGTTTACGTTCTCGTTGAGCTGCAATTGTAGCAGTTAACGCGGCTTCGACTGCAGCCTGTTGTTCTCGAAGAACTGCATCACCATCACCACCATTTCCACCATCATCACCATCATCACCACCATCGTTCTCACCTTCTCCTCCCTCACGCTCGGAATCCGAGTCATCATGGATCCAGCGATCCTCGGGAGGACATACATAATCAGGATTAATAATATGACCAATCATACGTTTGTCCTGCGGCCTCTCATTACGATAGATCGTCATTCTACGCACAGTATCGGCCTTCATGTGTTCTAAGGAAAGAACATCATCCACCAATGTTCGATCAATAACCAAGTTGGGTATCAAGTCGTGAATAATCAATCAGCTGCAGAAATCTTGAATACATTAAAAATTCTTCTTTTGGGCCGTTTGTTGAACTTGCTCCTTTAGATGATAAAAGATCATCTCAGAAAAGTTAAACGGTTTGTTGAGAACAAGAGCCACAAAAGCTGATTGCAGCATGATTCGGCACTCATCAAATCCACCTCGACGACCACCCAAACAATGACTTAACGAATCCACATCTGATTCGTTAGTTGAATGAACCGCTAATCTAGTTCGTGTGATTTTCTTAACGAATTGGACACAAATAAGTTCCAATTCGCTAAGTATAACGAATGGCCACATATGGCTTAATCTTTGACTATGTGGTCAAGGTCAAAATTGACAAAAACACAGAAAGTCAAATTTTTAAAACGGGGAATGATTACTCCATAATTATCGATGAGTATCCGAACAAACACTAATACAGGTCTCGGAAACCCATTGCGAAGAAAATGGTATCTTTGAGGTTCTAAAACATGAAATAAGTTCGGTTATTTAAGGATTTGAACAGAGCGTAAAAACCCGAAAACAACAATCAATCACTAACCCGGCAATCAATCAATCAAACTATGATTAAAGATCACCAAGGGCCTCGGAAATCCATTCCGATTGCGGTGATATCAAAATACAATACTATAACCGGGTAATTACTCAGATAATGAAGGTTTTATAAACCTTAAAACCCCGATATCCAAATCTCATAATTAACATACCAAATCTTTGCCATTTTGATGAAAATCACGAAGATATCTTTACTTTATGAACACAATGGTATACTCAAAAGTCTGAATTTCGAAGATCGAAAAATTTGGAAAAATTTGAACAGGGTAACTTTATGTGTAAGGAAGAAGCATGAATAGTATAGGACAGTTCGTATGCACGTCGTCCTATATACACTGACAAGCACGATTCCCAAGGTAACAAATCAAGTGATTCGTTTGAAATTTGAATTAACGAATCAGATGATTCGTTAATGTTTGATTTAACGAATCAGATTTAATTTGTTATGGACAAATTGACACATGTCATGACGAATTAGATCCAATTCGTTATTAATTCGTTATTTTTGTTTATTGTCTCGTTCATTAATAATGCTTAACGAATTAAAGTCATTCGTTACAGAGTGCGGAAGCGAATTAGGATAACAAACTAGAATATAGTTCGTTAAAATGATCTAATTCGTTAATCATATTTAACGAAGTGTAAATTAACTTATTTAATTTTAAATGAATAAATAAACCAATAAATGAATTAAATAAATAAATTATTATCCAAATAACTTAAAAGAATTACCGAGAACCTTTATCTTGATAATCAAATACTTTAAAAACGTGTTTATCCTTTAAAAACACTTAACTTAAAACTTAACGAGATCTCTTATATCGATAATCAACTAACTTCACTCGTTTCACGTTTTTGAAACATAATTTAAAATTTTAAATAATATGTAAAACGAAAATGAAAAATTTTTTTGGTATTTTGTATAATCTAAAGAATGTATTTACAAAAAAATATATATCTGAACCAAGAAATAGACAATCTTTTTGTGTTTTTCTATGATTTTCAAAAGCAGTACATATTTTTGTATTTTTGTTGAGTTTAAGCAGAGATTCATATTGACCAAAATGCCCTTCCATTACAGTTTTATTTTTCAGCGATATGACTGGCGTTAAGTCGGTCATTGATATTGTTGTCAACTTAAATCTTATAACAAGCCTTCAAGCATTTTTGTGATATGATTAATGGTTCAATTAGCGCACAGAATATCAGAAACTATCAGCCCCTAATCTCGGTTCAAGCTTATTTTGATCTTTACCAAATCACCCCAACTTGGCTTAAACCATTATAGTGTTGATCAAATTTGAAAATTTTAGACAATTTGAGCAATGCATCAAGTTTCCTTTACTGTGAGTGAGTATGCACGAGTCCATCTGTCGGCTTACAAACATTGTATCCCCTGGGGTCCGTTTCTTATTGTTATTGAGACGCGCGCAGGGAAGGAACAATTGTATAACTAACAGCGGATTTTGATCAAGTCAGTAATTTGGATTGTACGAAGTACAGCAGTGATCAAGTTTAATGACTTAGGGTTTGCTCTAAAAGCGAGTAAAATATTCATGCTTATGAATAACCAGATGATTAAACCGCATATAGACACACAGTGTCCAGAATCCTAACGCTTGTTATTTGCTTTATTATATTTTTGGGTGATCAACAACTATAAGGCTTGAGTATGACTGGTTATTACATTTTTGCCATCCTCACCGAGAGTTTTGCTAGAGACTAACACCTCTTTCAATTTGCTTTTCTTTATGTTTATATCACTTACTTTACTATAACAACTTGTTTAAGACCTATCAATGCACCAATGATTAAGCACTCAGTCTTCAAGCTTATTTCTTACTGGATTTGGGGTCAAATAATCAATGTACTATCATTTTCTCTTTTTGCTTCAAAAACTCAAAACTTTTAAGGAGCATAAAATGAAATGAATTTAATCGCCCCAGTTACTTTAAGTTTATAAATTAAAGGCTATCATGTCAATCTACTCGTAGATAACAGGACCAAAACATGCAAGCATGCTCCACGAACTTAAATAACTGACATAATTTTTAGCGAGAAAATAAAGTAGAAAGCTTAACGAACACCCTAAATACTTTCCATTGCAGGTAAATGGCTATCCCGAATGTTTACAAAAAATTATTAAGACCAAACATATACAAGTATATGTCCTTCAAAGAGAAATAATTGACATAATTTTCAGCGAACGTAAAAAAAAATCTTTTTGGTTTTTCTCTTTACATACTGAAAACACAACCTTTTTGTCTTTTCGGATTTTTCTTTAATAACAAGAAATACACAATTTTTTTTTTTTTTGAATTTTAAAATTTTAAGATGTTTTTGGTTTTTCAAATTTTAAAACATAAAGACATGAAAACACACTGTTTTTGAATTTTTCAAAATTTTCTAATGTTTCTGGATTTTAAAATTTTAAATGCTTTTGGGTTTTATCTATACAAACTAAACGCATAATATTTTTGTATTTTCTAAATTTTCACCCCCTAAAACCTAAAATAAAAATAAATTTTAAAATAAAATTAACAGAAAAGGCTTTGGTAAATAGATCGGCTTTGTGAAAGTCAGTATGTACTTTCTCAAGGTCAATTAATTTCTTTTCATATCAATCCCGTATGAAATGATATCGAATTTCGATATGTTTCGTTTTAGAATGTTGTACGGGATTCTTGCTGATACTAATAGCAGTAGAATTATCAATTAAAATGGGAGTAGTAAGAAACTTCAAACCGTAGTCGCGAAGATGTTGTTGTATCCACAAAACCTAGGAACAGCAACTCGAGGCAGCAACATACTCAGCTTCAGCGGTTGAAGTGGAGACCGTTGTCTGCTTCTTACACTGCCAGGAAACAAGCCGGCTTCCTAAGATTGACATCCCGCTGTGGTAGACTTGAAATTGATCTTGCATTCTCCATAGTCTGATTCAGAATAAGCGGTGAGATCAAAAGTATCGTCTTTGGGGTACCATAACCCGATGTCAGGATTGCCCCTAAGATATTGAAGAATCCGCTTAACCGCTGCCAGGTGAGTCACTTGTGGACTAGCTTGGTACCTAGCACATAAACAAACAGCAAACATTATGTCGGGTCGAGAAGCAGTAAGATACATCAAAGAACCAATCATAGCTCGATAGAGAGTCGGATCGACAGTATCCTCCAATTCATCCGGTGATAAATTGTGACCCACGGGGAGAGGAGTAGAAGGGATTTTCCCGGCAGTAATCTTGAATCGGCTCAAGACGTCGTTCACATATTTTATCTGGTGATTGAATATCCCTTTAACAGACTGATGAACCTGCAACCCTAAAAATAAATTCATCTCTCCCATCGAACTCATCTCGAACTTGGTTTGCATGGATTTCTCGAAATCCTTACACAACGTGTCGTTTGTTGACCCAAAGATTATGTCATCTACATAAATCTGGACCAGGAGAAAATCATCACCAATATTTTTACAAAACAAAGTGCAGTCAACAGTTCCACGTTTGAAACCATTATCCGTTAGATGGTCGGCGAGTGTGCCATACCAAGCTCTCGGGGCTTGATGTAGACCATACAATGCCTTGTTTAATCGGTAAACTCGGTCAGGATAATCAGGGTCTTCAAAACCCGGAGGCTGTAAAACAAACACTTCCTCATGAAGTTCACCATTGAGAAAAGCACTTTTAACATTCATTTGGTAGACTTTTATGTTCTTATAAGCTGCATATGCTAGAAAGATTCGTATTGACTCTAGTCTTGCAACAGGAGCATATACTTCAGAGTAGTCAATACCCTCTTGCTGATGAAAACCTTGCACCACTAAATGTGCCTTGTTTCTCACGATCACCCCATGATCGTCTTTCTTACACTTATATACCCACTTAGTCGGAATCGCCTTCTTGACTCTAGCAGGTTTGTTGATAAGATCCCAAACACCCAATCGTGCAAATTGCTGTAATTCTTCTTGCATAGCTTCTACCCAGGAGGAATCTTGAAGTGCCGTACGAGGAGTCGTTGGCTCAAATTGGGATAGAAAGAAAGTGAATTTAGCAAGATTTACAATTCCAGATGAGTGTAAGTCAGCATAAGCACACAATACATTATTTTCACTTGATGACGTGTTTGAACTCCCATATCAAGTTCTCCAATAATGTTTTCTTTTGGGTGATAATTATGAATCCTAAGAGTGGGATTCTCAGGAACATCAACAGTTTCAAATAAATTAGTGTAGTGTTCTCCCAGGTCGTGAGATGAAACATCACTATCAAGTTCGATAACTTGATCAACAACTGGAGTGTCATCAGACGAAGTAGATGCGTTATCAATGAGAACTGGAGAATCATTATCAGGATCTTCTGTTGGAGCATCAGTTGGAACTTCAACACATTAGAACTTGAAAATCTTGGAATTACTAGTTTGTCTTCAAAATAAGCACGGACTAAATCTTCATCTGGTTGATCAGTTGTTGGAGTAAATGAATTAAATAAGCCATCATAGTCAAACATCCAGTCGGGACCTTTCCCTTGAGAAGGAGTAGTGTACTTTTGACAGTCCACATGGTACCATTCTTCAACACAACCAGACGTGAAGTTAAATACTCGTTTCTTTGGAGAAGCATATCCCAAGAAATACCCTTCAATTGCTTTTTCATCAAACTTTCTTGCATCCTTTTTCAACATCGTACAAGGACACCCAAATGGTTCCAAGTACTTTAAATTAGGTTTACAAGTATTCAACAGTTCATAACTAGTCTTCTTGAGTCTTTTAACGGTTAGAACTCGATTGAGTGTATAGCAAGCCGTATTCACCGCCTCATTCCAAAAATGGATAGGAAGCTTTGAATCTGCAAGCAAAGTTCTAGCAGCTTCAATAAATGTTCTATTCTTTCGTTCAGCAACACCGTTTTGTTGTGGTATGTATGGAGCACTGTATTCTCGATGAATTCCCTTTTGTAAACAAAAAAAATCCAATACAGTATTTTTAAATTCAGTACCATTGTCACTTCGAATTCTCCTCACTTTCTGTTTGTATAGTGATTCGATCTTAGTGATTAAATTTTAAACTAGAACCGGTGTTTGATCTTTCGAACTCATAAACAAGACCCATGAATATCATGAATAATCATCAGTAACTACCAGGCAATACCAATCTCCAGAAATACTCGCACGATTCACTGGACCGAAAAGATCCATATGAATTCGCTCAATAGGAGTATCAATGGAATTCAATAACTTAGAAGGATGTGATTTTTTCTTCTGTTTGCCCTTTTCGCAAGAAACACAGTGATAGGATAACTTAAAATTCTTCAAAGACACCCCTTTAACTAGGTCATTTTCCATGAGATAGTTCATCTTACGAACATGTATGTGACCCATTCTACGACGCCATAGAATAGAATCTTTCTCGGTTGCTTTCGAGACAAAACATGTTTCAATTGAAGTTGATACTTTAGAAATCATATTTAAGACATAAATATCATTTGATCGAGGTGATCGCATGACAACCATGTCCTCGAAAATCACATACCCCGGTTTTAAAATCAGACACTCTTTATCTGTAAATACTGTAGTATATTGTTTGTCACAGATTTGCGACACACTCAATAAATTATGGTCTACTTTATCACAATAATTATACTTCTCAAAAGTAATATGCACATTCAAAACATCACCTTCCTGTGTAATCATACCCCCAGAATTCCCAGAAAATGCCACATAACCCCCTTGAATATTTCTTACATTTGATAAGAGATCGAGATTTCCAGTAATATGACGAGAACATCCACTATCCATGATTCAATTTTTACCATAAATGGTCTTGGATGTACCCTACACACAAACGAAAATGATTAGTTCAAAAAGCCAGCCCATGCCTCAGTCTTGGGCACCTTTTGGTTTTCCTGAGAAAAGTTAAACTTAGATGAATTCATCTGTTGTTCAGCAACTTGAGAATACGTTACAGGTTACTTAGACTTTCGTCTTAGATACGCAGCTTGAACTACATTTGAATTTACATTTTTGCATAATGGTTCAGTTGGAATAAACTTTGGTTTACCAGAACCATGAGTTTCATTCACATGAACAACTTTTTGAGGATTCACGTTAGAGAACATAATATGAGTATCATCATCATACGACACAGGTCATTTCAGAACCTCCTTTATCAAAGGAACCGGTTTGGAATGGTCCTTGACAAAAGGATGAAGATTCTGATAGCTTTTCTGGCCACAATTTCTCACTACATGACCTTGTTGACCGCATAGAAAACAGCTTCGCATGTCAACATGATGATGTTGAGAATTAGTCGGAACATATGACACAGAAGATTGATGATGACTCAAATTTTTAGTCATGCTCTTAGCAAAATCATCAGATAACTCAGATTTCTTTTTCAAATAAAAATCTAAGTTAGAACAATTTGAAAAACTTTTCAAAGTATCTGTTCCAGTTGACTTTACAAATTGAACTTTCGTGGCTTGTTTTAAAACTTTCTTTGCTTTAGTCAATGGATCAGATGAAACTGATGTTTTCGCTTGAGCATACCGACGTCCCAGATCTTGAATCTTGGAAGTTTTATTTTGAAATACACTTTCAATAAGTTCTGGTTTAATAATACTTATTGGAATGTCTTTCTCAGTGAACATAGTGTCTATCCCCTTTAATTTAAATACACTACCAGTAGATGGCTTAGAGACAGTTGGATTTATAAAACGCAACAAATCCTCATCGGAAATTTAGGGTTTATCTGGTTTCTTGGCCCTTACTGGTTTGACATTAACATGAGCATCTTGTTTCACCTTGGTTGTGTGCGAACCATACACAGCTTCCTCAAATTCATGAGGTTCACACAGTATGTGATTAGAACTTGGAATGTTCTTGTTCTTGTGTATGATTCAGGTTCGTGCACATCCTCAATGATAACTTTGTCAACATTTTCAACAAAGACTTTGTTGCTTTGAACATGAGGTTTCTGAAATGAAGATTGGGCTTTAAAAGTTTCAGGTTTAACTGATTTTACTTTTTCAGGAATCACAGATTCTTTAACAATCACATCCTCTTCTTTTCTAGCAAAAGGATTTGGTTTGTAATCATCATGAAAAGGTAGTGGAATTTCAACAAAACCTATTCCTTGCTTTGAATCGTTTTGGTTACCAGATACTTCAATTATTTCATTAAGCAAAAAGGAAAAATTTCTAAATTTACTCAATTTGTTCTTTAAATCAAGAATCTCATTTTCAAGATCGGTTATCTTTGATCTATGTTTCAAAATTTCTTGAAATTTTTTATCATTGATGGTCATTTTCACCGACAACTCAGCCTTAAGATCATGATTACTTATAGCTAAAGCCTCAATTTTCTCTCTTGAATTCATTTGAGAGGTCAAGGATTGTCTATAAGTATCTTTTGACGAAACAATTTCTTTTAACAAATTATCATTTTGAATTTTCAAGGTCTCTATCTTAGACTTATTGGTCTCACAATCAACACATGATAATTTAGAAGTAGAATTACTAACCTCATTTTGCTTAGCCATGCAAGCAGATGTAGTTGAATCACTGATCTTTGCCATACATGCGAAAGTAGTTGGAAGCTTTTCACTTGAATCATCAGATTCAGACTCAGTATCAGCATTAGAAGATAATTCACTTCCACTTGCATCTTGAAAGTACTCAGGAAATCCAAACATTTCCAAATTTGGTTGATTGTTACCACATAATAGCCTTTGTGACCAGTCATCTCCATCTACGTTGGATAACATTGCTTGAGATCCAGAAGACGAAGGTTTCCCTCTAGAAGATTTTCATGCATCAGTACCACTCTTTCCCGATGAGTTTTGATCTTGCTTTCTGGGACCGGTATACTCCTTTTTAGGTTTATCACATTCTTTGGCAAAGTGACCAAACTCTTGACAATTGTAGCACTTGACCTTTAATTTATCAAACCCCAATTTCTTGTTCAAAGATGGAAGATCTTTACCCATTCTCTGCATATACTTTTTAACTTTCCTGAATATCATAGCCATGTTCCACTTTAAGTCCATCAGTTCTAAATCATCAGGATCAATCTGATCGTAATCTTCATCAGTAAGATCACTCGTAGCAATCTTACTACTAACCAAATTCTCATATGAAGTCATGAAGGTAGATAAAAACGCAAAGTTTTGTTCGGTCTCTCTCATGTTTACATTTGTTTGAGATGAGAATTGATTTGTGGGTGATGAAGATCCAGATCCTCCAGATGAACCAGAAACACCAGATATTCCAGTATTCCCAGCTGTGTAGAAACAGGCTCGTGGATCACTATACAATGTCATTGCATTCTCACTTGCATTTTGTGTAAGAAATGTTGTGATAGGGGAAATGGTTGAACTTAATAGCATACTTCCACCATAAAGTGCAGGATCTTGACTATCTTTTGAAGACTTTTGACATTTAAGATTGTATTCTCGTGCTTTGATCTTTTGCATAAATTTCGATGCCATCTAAATTTCATTGTTGAAATAATTTTTCTCTTTCAGAACCATCAAGAATGTAGAGTAGGAACTCGGTAGTGCACTTTTAATGGTATCAATTTTATCAATCTCAGAAGTTTCCAATCTCATATTCTCCATCTCAGCTATCAAATGATTAAACATTGTTATCATCTCTTCAACAGTTTCACCCTTAAGCAGATTAAAGTTTCTGAATTGAAACTTGAGCATAACCTTTTTGCTTTCAGCGGTGTTTCCCATACTTATAATATGAATATGTTGAAATAAAGAAGCACAAATCTTTATACTCCCCACTTGGTGAAAGATATTTTCAGGTAAAGCTATAGTAAGAGTAGAATAAGCTTTTGTCTCAATTTCTAATGTTTTCTTCACTTCAACCGAGTAATGTGAGATAGCTTTAGGTGTAAACCAATAGTCTCATCCCCAATCATTGGAACGGTGTAAACCACATCCAAACAGTACGAACAATCAGGGTGAACTGACCCTAGATGAGCACAGAAACAAGGTTCCCATTTAGCAAAGTCGCTAAATTTCATCAAACGTGGACATTTCGAATGTGATCCGATCTCAGTGTCCAGTTGTAACATTTGTTGCATCAACATGTTTTGGGAAGCTAATGCATACATACTAGCCATTTTTGTCAAATGAAAAATATTCAAACTTGAAGGATTAAAATTTGAAAATAAAATTAACGAGCTGTAAACAGTAAGATAAGGAACTGTGAACAGTTATAGAAAACTATGAACAGTAATTGACGAATCAAATCTTAACGAAGTTAAGATTGATCAGGTAACGAATCAGAAATGTAAGAAACGAATTGGAAACAGTAACTTTGGCGAATTAGAAAGATTTTGAAATGAAACGGTTTAACAAATCAGATGAATCACTAAGAGAAAACTTTAGCGAATTAGATGACGAATCAACTATAGTTGATAATGAATCAACTAATAGCGAATTAAGTTGTTACAACGATTTGTAACAAACTTCTGACAACAAATGCCACGTGGCAAAATTTGTTATAACACAATGTCCAAGGTAAGACACGTGTCACACGAATCAGTTGACACGAATCAGAAGGTGAAGCGAACTGGTTAACGAATCAACCAAAATTCATAACGAATTGGCTATATATGTTTACGAATCAAGTTGAATGTGTTAAAAAATTAAGCAGAAAACATAACGAATCAAATATGTATTCAAATCTTCAAATCTTCAAAAGAAGATTTCCAGATTTCTGAAAACGAACACAAAACCCATAAACGAAAATTTGTAATACCACCTAAATTCTCAACCAAATCGCACATCCAACCTATCAATTTACTCGTAAATCGATCACGAGTCTAATCGTATCAATCTCGTAACTCAATTCACCGTAATCCGTATCTAATCTAACCTAAAACAATCCCTTGTTCTTGGCCAAATCCAGATCCAACCAAAAACAATCCAAACACAATCCAAACTCCAATTCCAGTCAAACACAACTCACCAATACCTTAACAAATTCAAATCCAGTCCAATCAATCCATAATTAATTCAATTCAGTCTCAATTTGATTCAAAACCAAACCAAATAATACTTTATCAATTTTCAATCCAAATAACATCAATTAACCATCAAATCAAGCATAATTAAGCACCGAAAGCTCTGATACCACTTGTTTGAACTTGGATTGATCTTAACATGGTACACAGATCTCAGATCTGATATACGATTAACCTTATACGGATCTAGCTCATGATTACGTATGATTCATATGTTATATGATGTATATATATATATATATTAGTTGTATGTTTGTGTGTTAATAATATTAGTATGAAGATCAAGAGAGAATTGAACAGCAATTCGTTAATTGTAAACTCAAAAACTTAAATTATGTGTGAACAGTGTTCACTATATATAGAAGACAGGTCTAGTTCATTACACATTCTGTAACGAACTAGACACCTGCTTCATTACATTACAATAGATAAACAAATTTAATGAACCACCCCCTGATTCATTAAATATCCTTAACGAATCAGGAGGGATAATAACATAGATCTAGTTCGTTAAACATCCTTAACGAACTAGACTCTAACCATCGTTCCCACCTTCTCCTCCCTCACGCTCGGAATCCGAGTCATCATGGACCAGCGATCCTCGGGAGGACAAATAATCTGTATTAATAATATATCCAATCATACGTTTGTCATGCGGCCTCTCTTTACGATAGATCGTCATTCTACGCACAGTATCGGCCTTCATGTGTTCTAAGGAAAGAACATCATCCACCAATGTTCAATCAATAACCAAGTTGGGTATCAAGTCGTTAATAATCAGCTGTTGAAATCTTGGATACATTAAAAACTTCTTCTTTTGGGCCGTTTGTTGAACTTGCTCCTTTAGATGATAAAAGATCATCTCAGAAAAGTTAAACGGTTTGTTGAGAACAAGGGCCACAAAAGCTGATTGCAGCATGATTCGGCACTCATCAATTCACCTCGACGACCGCCCAAACAATGACTTAATGAATCCACATCTGATTCGTTAAGTGAATGAATCGCTAATCTAGTTCGTGTGATTTTCTTAACGAATTGGACACAAATAAGTTCCAATTCGCTAAGTATAACGAATGGCCACAGATGGCTTAATCTTTGACTATCTTGGTCAAGGTCAAAATTGATAAGAAAACAGAAAGTCATAATTGTAAATCGGGGAACGATTACTCTATAATTATCGATGAGTAGCCGAACAAACACTTATACAGGTCTCGGAAACCCATTGCGAAGCAAATGGTATCGATTTGAGGTTCTAAAACATGAAATAAGTTAAGTTATTTAAGGATTTGAATAGAGCGTAAAAATCCGAAAACAACAATCAATCACTAACCCGGAAATTAATCAATCAAACTATGATTAAATATCTAAAACCCCAATATCCAAACACGTCATAGATTTACCAATTGAATTTCTAGGGTTTGTAATTGAATTGTGGAAAAACTGGGTTTTTTTTATTAACTATCTGTTTCAATTCTTTAACCAAAGTTGCATGCTGGCTTGATGGTCAGCATCCCTTTCTTAGCACCTTCAATCGGCCTGAGGCGTAGATTCGAGTGCCCCCAAGCCTGGTTTTTGGACTTTTGTCTTTTATTTTTATTATTTAAAGGATTTAAATGTATAAATTGACTTATAATTAATATTTAATATAAAATAAACATTATTTTATAAAAACCGGCATCCTGGAGTTTACGTTTCTTGTCAAATATTTTTTTTTAAGTTTCCGTTTATGTGAGTGTATGTATATGTATATATATATATATATATATATATATATCTGTGTGTGTGTGTATTATGTTCATATTTATATGTATTATAAGTATATTTTAATAATAATAAATCATCGTTACATTATTAAAAACCTGCCACCATTATTGGTGTTTTCTTGTCGTTGAACGTCTTTTATAAAATTTGCTTGTATTATTTTTTTATATATATACATAGAAATATATACTATATGTATGTATCATTCTTTAAAAATTGTAATAATCGTGTTTTTAAAGGTATTAACTATATTTATAAAATCTCCTTTTTGTTAAATACTACAAGATATAAATTGCATAATAAATACATATTTTAACGTTTGTATTAAATTATTTAATATATTACTAGTTATACTTAGATATGTACACATTTATAATTGCGTTATATTTAGTTAAATATTATTTAAATTATTATATAATTATTCAACTCATGTTTATTTATTTAAACTAATAATAATGATTTCACAATAATAATAACCGTAGAGATTGATCATCCATAACGTACTCATCACAAATCATAACTCAAATCGCATCAAAATCTTAATTCATTAAATTATGTTATATCATTTATAATTAATTTATATTATTATAATTAACTAGAAATCCTTGACGGTATATCCCGAAGTATTTATCATTCTCACATCATCACTTTAATTTCGTTCCTCTTATCATGTGAGTAATCACTCCCCTATTTTACTTATTTTTTAACCTTTTTGGGGAATTGTGCGTATCTTATATATTTACCTATTATCTAGTATACAAAACCGCAACTGTTAATCCTTGTGTGTATATCGGTTTATGCTTAACTTGCTATTTGCTTACTTGATTTATTTGAACGCTACTTGTTTATTTCGGTAACCGATGTCCATTTTTATGGCAACGTTTTAGTCCTTGCTTGGTAGCCAATGTCCATTTATATGAATTGCTTGAGCCCTTTCTTAATGGTTTGCTTTCTTTATTGTGTGATTGATTGTTTATGTGATATGGCTTAACTGTTTATTCTCACAGGAACAATTTGCATCTTTCTTTATTTACTATATATTATTATTGTTGTGTCTTAAACTGGTGTTTTACTCACTCAACATGTGTTGTTGACAAATATTATATTTTATACGCATATGCAGGTTATTGTAGAAATTTAATGCATGTTGGTGAAGACTTAGTGAAGATTTAGTTAGAAGAATATTTTAATCAAGAAATATAAAATTTGTATTGTGTATAAATTATGTACTGGTTTGTATTTGATTTATTTGATAACTCTAGATCGTGAGTTGTGTAGTTCTTTTCGTGCACCATAAGTTGACGAGAGGCATAAGCGATCACTTTCTTTCGCTGCATCAGTACGCATCCCAAACCGGAATGGGACACGTCACTAAAGAAAACAAAGCCCTCAGTACCTTCTGGCAGGGCCAGTATAGGTGCTTGGGTGGGCTTTTGTTTAAGTATATCGAACGCTTCTTGTTGTTTGGTTCCCCATTCATACTTGATGTTTTTGCGAGTTAACAAGGTTAGGGGAACGGCTATACGAGAAAAATTTTCAATGAACCTTCAGTAATAGCCGTCCAAAACTAAGAAACTTCGGATCTCGGTTGGCCACTTTGGAATCTCCCACTTAGAGATAGCTTCAATCTTAGCGGGATCGACTTAAATACCATTCACGTTGATGATGTGACCAAGAAATTGTACTTCGGAAAGCCAAAATTCGCATTTCGAGAACTTGGCGTACAACTTCTCGGTTCTAAGTATTTCAAGTAAGGTTTGGATGTGGTTTTCATGATCATCCTTAGACTTAGAATAAATAAGTATGTCGTTGATGAATATGATAACAAATTTATCCAAGTAAGGTCTGCAGATTAGGTTCATCATATCCATGAAAGCAGCTGGGGCAATAGTAAGTCCAAACGGCATGATTGTGAACTCATAATGTCCATACCTTGTTCGGAATGCAGTTTTCAGAATATCTTTAGATTGAACCTTAAGTTGATGGTAACCAGATTGAAGATCGATTCTCGAGAAATAACTTGCACCTTGGAGTAGGTCAAAAAGATCGTCGATTCGAGGGAGTGGATAACGATTCTTGATGGTAACATTGCTTAAGGCTTGATGGTCGATACACATGCGCATTGATCCATCTTTCATCTTGACAAATAGAATTGGCGCTCCCCACGATGATGAACTCGGTCGAATGAAATTCTTCTCAAGCAGTTCGCCGAGTTGTTTCTTCAATTCTTTCATTTCGATTGGAGCTAGACGATACGGGGCTTTGGCGATCAGAGCAGTCACAGGAACAAGATCGATCCTAAATTCTACTTCACGATTGGGAGGGATTCCAGGAATTTTGTCGGGAAAAAACATCGGCAAAGTCGAAGACAATAGGACGTCCTTTATCTCCTTCAGTTTGGATTCTTCAGTGACGTAGGCTATGAATGCTAAGCATCCTTGATTCAAACATTTGTTATCCCTAATCATTGAAATTATGCTAACTTGGCCAGCGTCTTTATCTCCTTCAATTCGAATGGTTCGTTTATCAAGGGCTCGAAGTTCAACAGTTTTGCTATTGCAAATGATACGTGCATGGTTGTCGGATAACCAATCCATACCAAGTACAATGTCAAAAACAGCAAGAGTCATACCAGCTAACAAGATTTTTTCGTTTTCTAGAGCTTCGAAGATTTTTACGATTTCACCACTATCGGTCTCGACGCTTAGAGTTTTACTTAGTTTTGTTAAATGTTCATTTAATATACTACAAAAGCTATAATCTATAAAACTTAAATTGGCACCCGAATCAAATAAAACTCTAGCATAGGTATCGTTGACTAAGAACGTACCGGTGATGGTTTCCGGCATGTCGGCTGCCTTTTTGGTATCGAGAAGGAAGACTCTTGCATTGCCTTTCTTGGCTTGACCGCTTCCACCCACACCACCAGTCGCAGGTTTGTTCTTTGGGCACTCAAAGCTTAAGTGTCCCATTTCCTTGCAATTGAAGCAAGTCATCATCTTTTTCCAGCAATCAGCAGTGGCATGGCCGGGTTTGTGACACGATTCACAAACAGTTGCGGTTGAAGAGGGAGCAAAACGGCATTTACCTTTGTGGTGATTTTTGCACGTCTTGCATAACGGGGAATTAGAATTGAATCCAGTTCGGTTTTGGTTTAAGCCTTTGCCCTTGAATCAGGCGCTTCATCTAGTCCTCCTTTGATCGTCGGTTGACACAACCTTCTTATCTTCCTCCATATTGCGGACAAGGCCTCCCATCAAATAACCAGCTAACTCCATCGCGGAGTTGGCAGTTTGTGGGAGGTGTGACCTCACCATGTCGCGGATTTCCCGCAGCAATCCCCATTTGTATCGGGTGACTTTGCTGGACTCAGGGTTAACCATCTGGGGAACAAGGAAACAATATTCGTGGAACTTGGTATTATATTTGCGGAGGTTAGTTCCTATGACCTTATGATTAAGAAATTTCGTTTGGATTTGGTCGGTTTCATGCATAGGACAAAGTTTTGCCATTATCATTTCCTTGAATTCTTTCCATGTCATGTGGTACAGTACTTGTCTTCCCTTACTCAAAATCAACGTATTCCATCATTCTATAACTTCACCCTTGAACATTTGGGCAGAGTATTGAATATGTTCCTGCTCAGAACACTTGCTTCTAATCACAATTGACTTCATCTCCTCGAGCCATCTAACAGTCGCAATGGCGCCTTTTTCACTATAAAATTCTTTGGGTCCGAAATATTTGAAGTCTTTGAACGAGCAACCTTCAAATTTTAATTTCTTAAATTTTTACCTAACCTCGGCATCGGCATTAGACTCGTGAACACTTTCTTCTACATGAGACGGTTTCGGACAGGATTTGACATATTTACAGGAGAGTTCTACAAATTGAGAATGTTTAGATTGTCTAGACTGAGATCAAGCTTCAGTTTCAGCCCTAACGGCTTCTTTTATCATTTGTTGAATTTGGTTCATGTATTTGTCGGGTATTTTCTCTTCTTGTTCTTTCTCGTGTTCTTTCCTTTTTTCTTTTCTTTTATCTGCTTCTTTTCGAGAAGCTTCAACATTACTTTGTTGCGACTTTTTCATTTCTTTTCAACGTTTTCTTTTCAACTGAAATTTAACAAATTTCCTTTCTTAAAACAAGTATTTTATTTATTTCACACACACACACACACACATATATATATCATAAAATGATATATATATTTTTTTCAACATTTATATATACATATCGTTTACTTGATATATATATATATGTACCTATCCTTATTCGTAGAACGTTTCAACGTTCTTTATTACACATATTATTACAACACATAACATCAAACATAAACAACTCTCATAACACAACACTCGCATCTCTTCAATCTTTGATAAACTTCTTCACTATTTTATTAATTTTATTACACTTTCGCAGAAGTTTTCTCCCATCTTCTTCTTCTTATTTCCATCCACTACTATCTTCTTCCTTAAGTCATCGGTTTCATGCAAGGCTCGGTCCAAATGCTCCTATTGTGATTGAGGGATCTCGTTTGGGTATCCATACTTTGGCGGCGGATCGCAATATCCCATCATAACTACATCATAATGCTTCTACGGGTCTGGATATGGTGATGCTATCACATCAGACGGGTAATTGAATAAAGCTTAGGCCGCTTCATTTTGCTCATGGATTTCATTTTCTTGCTCTTCAATTGACGGAATCGCGCCTCGGTATGGTGGAAAACTTGATGATGATTTGTTCTTGAGTTCTTCGAGGTATTGCATATAAGGATCAACAGAGCCATAACTCAAGTTCTTGTGGAAGAGTGGTTGCACACATCCTTGTCCAGGCGGGCAATCACAGTCGGATGGTTCCTCCATTGGTGTTGTTTCTTCTTCGGGTTCTTCTTCAGGTTCTTCTTCGGATTCTTCTTTCGGATCTTCTTCTTCATCAGGGTCCTCTTCCACCATCAGCTTCACAGTTTCATGCACCATCGTTGGTATACGCAAGCTTTCATATGGCATCATTACTCTCATCCTATGGCTTTCGGGAAGGTTCCAGTATGCCATCTACGTTGGTCAGAGTGGCATTGCATCCAATCGGATGAGTCGGACATTGGTTCCTCCTTGATTTGTTTATTGGCGAGGAATGCGTACGACGGATGAGGATTTGGCGGTAGATAAGTTGGGACCTCGGATGGATGGTATGTTGGTACATCGGATGGATGGTACATTGGTACACTCGATGGGTAGTAGCTTGAATGTCTTGGTGCTTGATATTCTTGCCTTGGTGGATCATCGAGTAAGTTGATTGGGCATTGCTCAGTTCCGGGGAAGTATATTGGTTTGGTTCGGTCAATCATTACGTCTTAGTTAAATAATGCCTCATAATAGTCCTCGCTCATGTTATCTTTGGGTAAGGGTTCGGGAATTCTAACCTTCTTTGCTTCACGTACATAACTATTCATCATCTTCTTGAAAGACATCAAATAAGTTGGGTGGTTTAGAGTGAGGAGGGAAAGAAAAGGTTACCAACCTATCTTATCTCTATTCAATTAAAACAAGTAATAAAATATTTTTTCTATATATTTGGATCGAAGCTTAGGTATTATTATTTAATATCCAATTCACTAAGATTGATGGCTCTGAAACCAACCTGTCACACCCTCATCTTAGGGCTGGGCGTATGACCAACAGTTGGTACCACATTTATAATTAAATCAGAGTTACGTATTAAAGTGGAAGTCTTTATAACATGTGAATTAAAATATAATATTTACATTAACAAAAGACGGATTTAAAAGTTTCCGTTTAGTGTTTAAGTAAGATTATTGTTATTTACAAAACCACCATTTATATTTAAAGTTTAACAAAAAGATCCGAGCCATCGGATATCTTGAGCATTTCGAGCTTCCAAGCCCTATTCTTGACTACCTGCAAAATGTTTAGAAAATACGTCAGCAACACATGCTGGTGAATATGCTGACGCTAAAATATTTTCATTTACTTGATTATCCCTCAAGACATATTTATGTCTGGCCCATCATGGCTTAGGAATAACCAAGATTTAAAACAAATACAATTATAAACTCAAGTCTCTACACTAAATACCCCAGCAAACACCGCAGCGTTTGACTTAGTTAAGTACCATTCGTATACACATGATCATGCTCCCCGCAGGAAAGCGTCATATGACCAGGTGTGGTACGGTGTGCCCACCGCGTTTACCACATATGTAAGGATCCAGACAAACGTACACGACAGCCTGAGGGCTAGCACTTTTACTTTTGTTTATAATGTTTTAGAGACATGTAGTCCCATGTAAACCTTTTCATTTAATTCATTTGACTCGTTTTAAACAAGTTTGTAAATTTTTGGGCGTATTCACCTTTTTCGATTTGGATCAGCTTCAGTACATTGTCCGAGGGTCTTTCCCTTTCTATCTCGCACCTATAGTACGAGTATAACTTTTTGTTAGTCTGATATACAATCCGGCTTAAGACATTTAGTCTTTTTATAATCTTTACCTCGATTATATTTTCTTTACTTTGAAACCTTAGTTAAAAAGTATTCTTTCTTTCTTTGATAAATTAAAAGTCTTTCTTTTAACTTATTTTCTTTTCTTTTATAAGATAACCTTTAGTCAAATCTTATTTTCTTTAAACCCTACGTTTCTTCTTCTAAGAAGCGTATACTTTTCTTTTCTTTATTATTTAAGAATATTCATAATTTATTTAAATAATAATCTATAACAAAGAATTATATACAATCACATTGATATATATATATATATATATATATATATATATATATTTATATAATCATATTCTTTTCTTTTCTTTCCTTTGTTATATTTTCTTTTATTTATCGAGGTATCGAGAATTTCCTCGACTTTGAGTTTTAAGCATTTTCAATATTTTATTATTATTTTATTCGGGCATCATGTCTACCTTTGTTGGTTTTATAAAACCCTAACACAATTGAGCAGCAATTCGTCGCCGCTTCGTTTTCCTAACACCTTCCTTTCAAAACCTTTTTTCTTTGCACGTATATCGAGGCACCAACACTTATTCCCACGTCGGCACGCTTTACGAGACGGGTCGTCGGGACGTCGGGATGGCAACACCTTCTTTTTTGGAACGCCGTCGATATATGGCACGAATCTCGTGAGAATGGCACGAAAATCGAGGAATATAAGCACCTTTTACGAGGTGATCGAGGGCACACTTTACGATGCTTTAGAGAGATGTATGTGTGTGAAATTGGAGTGTGAAGAGTGAGATACCCTGAGCTTACTATGTATAGGCAACACAGCGGGCCCATCGCGATACGTGCTGGTCCTTGGGCTTACCCGTTGCGTATCGCGACGTAGCCTTGCCCAGTCACCCTCTAGATATGCCACGTGGCGGACGCGGTGCCACGTGGTGGCACATGGCGACACATCGTGCCACCGTTTGACACATGTCACACATGTCAGACCACGTCATCGCGATACGCGATGACGTTGGTTCATCAGCGATCGCGTGTCGCTGTGGACCATTTTTCTTGGGTTCATAACCATGTCAATCGAGATACGCGATGGGCTTGTCTTCTACTTCGTCGCGTATTGCGACTGTGCAGAAAATCAGATTTTTCAATTTTAGCCCTTGCACTTTAAAACTTGCTATTTACGATCCGATATTTTCTCGATGTTACAAAAAAGATCATTTGTCAATTTCTTTATCATTGTGTTTTGTGTTTATTTTCGTCATTTATTGTGTCTTTTTCCTTAACATTGTGTTTTTTTTTCTTGATATTGTGTTATATTACTCAACATTGTGTTATATTTTGTTCGACATTGTGTTATATTTGCGACTTATTGTGTCTTTTTTTTAGTTATAGTCTTTTGTTAATTTTCATCATTGTATTTTTTATCTCGGCATTGTGTCTTTTCGTCGATTTTTTTTTTGAACGCGATTGACGGGGGAACATTTTAGTTTTTAAATATTTTTTGTTTTTTATTTATATTTTGAGTTATTAGTTTTTTAATTTATTTTTATGTGGTTTTTTTTGTCACAAATCTTTCTCATACTTCTCAATCTTATCTCCCTTTATATTTTAATTTTATCCTATAAATAAATACTTACAATTGATGGTAATTATAACATTTAAAACTATAGAGAAAACTATTTATAAATAAAACAAATTGGATTTTATTAATCCCATTTTTTTGTCATTGACCGATAATAACTCAAACTGAAATATTCATGTTGGAAGTCTCACATTTATAAAAAAATGTCATTGGACTTCTGTTAAAAAAAACAACGATGTTAAGTTTTAACCGAATTTTAAACTGATATTTTAGAGTTCTTTTATTGAAAGAAAATTACGAGTCAATTGATGTAAAGCAAACCTTGAAACAGTGCTCCATTGAGAAAAAAAATCAATTTTACATCAATCGGTATCATTCTCTGATTAAAATCCCTAAAGCATCAATTTGAAATTCGGATAAAACTTTACGACGTTAAATTTTTTTAAACGGATATCCGATGAGAAAAAAAATAAAAGTGAGACCTTTAACAGGAATATTCTCTCATTTGAGATTATTATTTGAAAAAAAGTTGAGATTTATAAAATCCAATTTGTGTATAAATAACTAATTTTATAAATAAAATAAATATATTTGGTTGTATTACGTATAAACCATGCACATTTAGGCACGTTGTTATTGATAATTTGACGCAGAGGTGATTTTACAAAAATAAATAAATAAAACGATTTATACATAACTAATATCTTTTAGTTTTGTAAGACTAAGGATACATACCCCTTAACACATTTTTTCTTACTCGTCGTGTCAGTTTTCTCTCATCTTTTAACATTACTTTTCAACACCTTTCAAGGGATATACATCATTTCTTCATTCTTCATATTTTATTTTATTAACATAAAAAAGGAGAGGGAGAGTGCGTAACGGGAGTGACCAAGGTCACCATCCTCACGTAACACATGACCAAATAAGAGAGGCGGTGTTCTAGGGGTGTCACGTGTGTGACCACTTTCCACATAAAATACCACATCAGATTAAATCCTCTCACACATAAAAGGAGTTGGAGTATAGGCGTATAGCGGCCAGCCTAATTTTGTTAACAATATTAAAGGAAAAGAAAAAAGTAATCAGGACTTATGAGGAATCTTTTATGAAGTCAATAGTCAACCTAATTTTGTTAACAATATTAAAGGAAAAGAAAAAATTAATCAGGACTTATGAGGAATCTTTTATGAAGTCAATAGTCAACCTAATTTTGTTAACAATATTAAAGGAAAAGAAAAAATTAATCAGGACTTATGAGGAATCTTTTATGAAGTCAATAGTCAACACAATGTTACATCAACCACACCTATGTTTGCTGATGTCATGGATAATTCTGGCTTTAGCGTCATATTTAAAAGGTACAAAGGACGCGTCTTCCGGATCTTGTTTGTTCTTCGTTGCTTCATCTTCATGGTCATTAATGATCGAGTTCTTCAAATAAACATTTATTGTTATATTTTAGCAATGTTTTCATAACCGGATTAGATAGTGAACCGGTAGCATTACTGGTTTACTGGTTGGACCGGTCGAACCGGTTGAACCGGATTTAATAATCGGGTATATATATTTTTATATATATAGTGCATGGTTTAGAACGTATCTTATATATTAATGAATGCTTTTTGTATTTCTCAAAATTATCATACACAATAATATATTATCTAACATATCTATAATATATATAATCGAACACATAAAAATCTTACGTGTCGCGATGTGGTCGCTTCCTCTTTTTTTAGAGTCACCAGATTTGCTTGATTTTTAAATGAAGGCTTCTTATGCATTTGACCCGAATTCATGGGTATGGGTTTTACCAAGCCCATATATTCCTTAAAGGGGTTATATCATTTCATTAAATTAATAATGATTCTCACCAAATTATTGATGTAAAAATCCTATAAAATATGATATAATAAAAATTAATATCTTAATTATTTTAAAAAAGATATATATATTATTAAAATTAAAAAACCAATTTGATAGTAAAAAAAATAAATGGGTTTTGGGTCTCATCAAACCATAAGTATCTTATTAACTTTTATAAATATTATTTATAATTAAAAACCAATTTTATAGTAAAAAAATATTTGCTTGATTTTTAAATGGAGGCTTCTCATGCATTTGACCCGAATTCATGGGTATGGGTCTTACCAAACTCATATATTCCTTAAACGTGTTATAACATTTCATTAAATTAATAATGATTCTCACCAAATTATTGATGTAAAAATCCTATAAAAAATGATATAATAAAAATTAATATCTTAATTATTTTAAAAAAGATATATATATTATTTAAATTAAAAAACCAATTTGATAGTAAAAAAAATAAACAGGTTTTGGGTCTCATCAAACCATAAGTATGTTATTAACTTTTATAAATATTATTTATAATTAAAAACCAATTTTATAGTAGAAAAATAAACGGGTCTTGGGTCTCATCAAAATCATATAGCTTTTAAACCGGGTTATTAAATCTCATTTATTTGTGAAACAAATTATTATCAAACCATAAGTATATTATTAACTTTCATACAATAAAAAAATATAAATTCAAATATAAATAAACTAGATTTAGAGCCCATGTAATACACGGAATTATACAAATTATAAAGCAAAGAATTACATGACGTATATAAAAAAAATGCGTTACATCTATGCTTATATCTATACACTGTATACATAAATGATTTTATTTATACCACAAAATGATTTTTTTTTAAATGAACTTAATAAATGCACGTGAAAAAATGTACCCAATAATGCTCCTTTTATTGAAACTTTCATTGTCAGTATCATATATGTATAATTGAAAGAATTCAGGAAGAAGACTTCTCAAACAATAGTAGTTCTGATCACCCGGCTTAAATACCGAAGGAGCATTACTTTTACTGATATATTATCAATTTACAACTCATAGAAGAAAATGAGAACATTAAATTATAATGACGGAGTTCTTCAATAATTATGTTTTTCTGAGCTAGACCATGAAAAAGATCTTGATAAGTTTCAGAGGGTTTCTCGAATTTGCCATAATGACCACAATAAAAATAACATGTTAACTCATCCAATTTTGTGAATATTTTGTTTCATTTGAGCATAGTTTTACATGACATGCTTCCGATACAACGTTCTGATCACCATTGAAGGAAAAGTTAATGCCGACACAAATGTTTCAAATTTGATAAAAGTTAGAAGCATTGATATGCGTGGGGGTGACATGTCGGGAGTGTCACTATCTTTTCTTTAATTTTAATAGTAGAGGGAAAAAATAGTCATTTGCCATATTTCGAACCTTTTGATTATTTCCAAAATGTCAATGAAAATAAATCTGAAACCCGAATTATGTTTAAAATTCTTACTTTCATCCGTTTGACATTTCCAAGTTAACACTTTTAACCCGTAACAAATCTGACGATAAATCTATTTGTATTATCAAACTTTTAAAAATACTCTGATTTCTAATTTTGACCCGTAACACATTTTGACACCGTAACAAATCTGATGATAAATCTATTTACCAACTTTTGATTATATAAATCAAATTTAAGTTTCACAAAACCCGAAACAATCATTCATAAAAAATCAAGAAATTAAATATGATAAACTTTGTTATATATGAAAGTGATTGGTATATTTTTACTAAATAACCATAAAAATATATAGTTTACTAAATTAACCAAAACAATAAAATTGATAGATTTAAAACATATATTTATAATTTATAAATTTATATGACAAATGTGTGTGTGTGTGTGTGTGTGTGTATATAATATAAATAGAATGTAAAAGAAAAGTAAATATGACATATATTAGGGTTAATTAAGATCTTAGTTTTGGAGGGAAAAATGTTATGAGGTTTAACCACAAACCGACATGTGTCACAATAATTTTTTTTATTAGAATAGGTAAATATTAGAACAAACAATATAAAACAACCCCTGTAATACGGGGGATAAAAACTAATACATATATATGCGCGTTTATGTATCCAACTATAAAGTTAAAGGATGCAGTGCATTGTTTATAAGGTATGTAGGAGATGTAAACAAAAATAAGAGAATATTTTAAATCTAAAATTATCTGTATATAAAAACACATGTAGGTCAATTGGCATTTGCTTGTTTGTTTTAAGCTTACGTCTCAAGTTCAACTCTTGCATCCACCTAAACTTTTTCCTATTAAACAGTACGTATCCCACATCGCTCCATAGAAAAATTCCACCTTTATTCTCTTTATAAAATGTTGGAGCCATTCCACATCGTCCCAAGGAAAATTTGAAGGATACTTTCATTACTCTATATATAAAAGGAAACCTAAGGGAACTGTAGCAATCTACAGTAAAATTTATATTTATACAGTTTTAGTCCCTGTCGTTGAGTTATACATATTTTAGTCCCTGCTATTAATTAATATATATGTGTTATATATTTAGCACCTTGATTTTGTCTATGTTTGATTTAGGCCCCTACCTTTTCACATCCTTTTGTATCTTTAACGGGACGAACATGTTAGGTTATATCTCTAATAGGATGAACCGGGGTCATATCTTATCTCTTAACGGCTCAAACTCATGTTGTGTATTGTCTCTAACATGTTTATTGGGGTTATGTTTTATCTCGAACCAATACCAACCGAATTTTCTCTGTGGGACACACGATAAAATAAACGCATACGTTGCACAACTACAGCGCAACGCGCCAGGGTCTACTAGTTCTTATAAATGGAATAGAGTCATGGCTCTCTCGAAAAAGGTAAATAATGACTAATAAAAAATAATTCACCTCCAGTTTGATCGTGGACCGCTGTGAACCGGGCGGTTCATTTGAAAACGGTTCATAGGTATATAACCGGACCGCTGCATGTGCCGATTCCCGGTTGAACCGGCCGGTCCAGTCCAAGTTTAAAAACATTGTATTTTAGAGTTAATTGCAAAAGAAAAACATATGTATATAAATATGGACACATTCTTTTCAGAAAAAAGTTATATGTAAAGAATTGTAAGAACCGTATAAATCATTTGTACAATGGGTGAAGAGGTAGGTCCCAGCAGAGCCCAGTTGGACCCGCAAGACTCACCTTAAACAGGGACGTCTGCGCAGAAACCAACTGGATCCGCAGGACCAACCATGCTCAGAGACGTGACGTCCTTACGCGCAGTACGCAAGCTGGTCCCGCAGGAAATGCCTCCCAATGGTGAAGGATTCCGCCTGTCCCCGCAGCCTCGGATACAAGCCATTAGGGAAGGCCACCCGCGCAGCAAGGCTACACGCACAAGGCACTTAGCTCTCAATCGTTCAGTGTCACCTGAAGGAATGAGCGAAGCCGGGAACAATCCCGCACAAGGGCGGGAGGGGGAATACTCCCGCCCAAGTAAGCCAGTCCGTACGATACAGGAAGATCTTCTGTACTGTACCTGACGAGGTATGGGAAAAAGATCTGACTAAAGATACGACAGCTTATAGACAACAGTATGGCGAGCAACATGCTCCTACACTGTATGTCACTATTAGCCGCTGCCTACTCACCAACTCTTGTCATACCACGTGCGTAGCTGACAGTTGGTGGAAAAGGAATAGTATACAGCAGGCCTGGTCGCTGTCAGCCGCTACCTACTCACCAACTACCAGCAGGGCACGTGCGTAGGCTACTGTTGGTGGAACAGGAACACTGTTGCAGCCGGCCATACCTCCTTGGAAACCTACCTTCGGCTATAAATACCACAAATGGTATGACCATCTGATCTTATCATATTATCATCATATTATACCTGATATCTGCTCTAGCAATCTCTTAATATACTTTTATATTTAAAGAGCAATCTAGTCTGATTCTCACGCCGGAGGGTGGTCACAAGGAGGAACCCCCCCCCCCCTTCTCAGTGACGAGCTCACGGTGTCTGTTTTGCAGGTTATCAGAAGAACCATCTTCTCAGGGTCTAACCCCTCGTGGGAAACATCTATCTAACCCCCAGGTTACCAGTAATCTGTCCGGGGTCCGGTTAGTGTTTCTTCATTGGCGCCATCCGTGCATAAAGCTAGAACTACATTTTTCTCCAGTTTTTTCAAACTTCTACAAAGATGGTTAGAGAAATTCCGGTAACCACGACCCCAGCTACTGGGGGGAATACCGGTAACACAGTTTTTACAAACACTACCCCGGTTACCCAAGCCGGGGCAAGTGAAGTAAATTTTACGAACACTACCCCAGTTACTCATGCTGGGGCAAGTGCAGTAAATGATCGCCTACTGGGATCCACGGATACCCAGGTTGAGAAACGAAGACTCCCCCGCCAAACTCTCGATGAAATCAAGGCATGGGCGGAGGCACGACAAAAGGAATTCCAGGCCGAGTTGAACGAACGCTTGCGTTCCGTACAACAGGCCGACGAATTCGAATACTGGGAGGATGACTCGGAGGAATCCGACTCCGACGTGAACCCTCGCCATAGGGCAAAAGGGAAGCGTAAGGAAATGGAATCCCAACCGAAAAGGCATTTTGGACAAGCCTTCAAACCAAAAAGCACAGGTGGAAGTACACGAGACTTCTCCAAAACGTTCAGACCAAACGTTGCAAATGCAGGAACGTCCAAGTTTGCAAGGGACATTGCAGAAGCAATCGCCCCAAAGAGCGCCAAACAAATGCCTAACATAGGCACATATGACGGTATATCTTATCCAGACGATCATTTGAACAGGTTCATAGCGGGGGCAACCGTCAGCAATTGGACGGAACCCACGTGGTGCTACATGTTCCAAATGACGCTTGTTGGGGCTGCTAGAGCTTGGTTTGATCGTCTACCGGTCAACCACATCTACGACTGGGCAGACTTCCAGCAGAAGTTTAGCCAACACTTCAGCCAGCAACGGAAATATACCGAGGAGCAATGGACAATCCTCAAATGCATACGAGAAGAAGATGAATCTCTGCCAAACTTCATCACTCGCTTCAACTCAAAGAAGCTAAGTTTGGGCAATATCAGCGAAGATCTTGTTCGCGCAGCCTTCATCCAGGGCGCGCATGACCCAGAGCTCATCCGCACCCTAACGGGTAAAGATGGTATGCCATCCACATGGGATGCCATCATGACAGCAGCAAAACGCTATGCGGAAACGGAGAAGCAACTGGGTAGAGATCTCCCACAGAGCACAAACATCTACACTCAGAAGACGAGAGAAGACAATGTCCTCACCGCCCGATTAAATAAAAAGCGGAAGCTAGGCATTTGGCAGTCAAGGGTAAACTTTGACACCTCATCCGGCTTGCAACATCGATTGGGCGGAAGGGATAATGTACAGCCGCACCGAAACTCCAGATGGACGCCACTCACCAAAAGCGTCACTGAGATATTCGCCACTGAAGAGCTCCCGTGGCCAAAGCCTCCAATAATCCGACATCGCCACGATGCTGATCGGAGCAAATACTGTGACTTTCACAAGACAAAAGGCCACAACACTGAAGAATGCATAGACGTAAAAGACATGGTTGAAGCATTTGTCAGAGATGGGACGCTCGCGCACCTCGTGGCGCAATAAAAGCTGAGCAGGCGGGTGCGTTTAGAACCCCAGCTGGGGAAAACACGAATAAAAATTCCAGCTTCAATGTCGAGACTACATGCTGCGTAAAGAACGAGATCCCGAACCAGGTGCGTATCGGCTCGATGGCACTCCCATCCCAACAACATGGAAGGGAGCTCATTTACACAGTTTGCATGTAAATCAATTCCAATTTGTAAAGAAGGCCAAGAGCCACTTCTAATGGAAATGATTATCTTTAGAACATCGAAGCTGATGATTTTACTTTTCTGCACTAATATGACGATATTCACATTATGTGAAGTCGTTGCGTGGGAAGGCGGTTCTACCCGCACAAACCCAATAATGTGAAAAAACCTTCACGCAGGTCAGTTGAAGGGGAAAGGTTCAGCACCCAAAAATGAAAGTGCCGGTCTATCCGCACGAATCATAATGAGGAAACTGAACAATAACCTATCAACAACCGCGCGTCGAAACGGTTAAACTATGCAACACTGGTGACGGCATTCACATTACGTGAAGTCGTTGCGTGGGAAGGCGGTCCTACCCGCACAAACCCAGTAACAGGAAAAAACCTTCACGCAGGTCAGTCAAAGGGGAAGAGTTCAATTATCCCATTAAATGAAAGTGCCGGTCTATCCGCATGAATCATGAAAGGAAACTGAACACTAACCTATTGACAACCGCGCGTCGAACGGTTCAAAACGAAATTCTCAAAAGGATGAGGAAAACCTACACGCAGGTCAGATATGGGTAAAGTTTTGCCATCCTACTAAGTGCAAGTGACGGTTCCACCCGCACAATCACGAAAGTGGAAGCAAAACTTCACACCTATTATCAACCACGTTCAAAGGTTAACTTATCCTCAAAAGATGAGGAAAACCTACACGCAGGTCAGATAAAGGTAAAGTTTCGCCATCCTACTAAATGCAAGTGACGGTTCTACCCGCACAATCACGAAAGAGGAAGCAAAACTTCACACCTATTATCAACCACGTTCAAAGGTTAACATCCTCAAAAGATGAGGAAAACCTACACGCAGGTCAGATAAGGATAAAGTTTCGCCATCCTACTAAGTGCAAGTGACGGTTCTACCCGCACAATCACGAAAGAGGAAGCAAAACTTCACACCTATTATCAACCACGTTCAACAGGTTAACTTATTCTACACTTGGAAAATTGCTAATTTAAACTAAGTATGCAAGTCATAAGTTTATAAAGCAAGAAACCCAAAGAAGGAAATAACAGTCTTATACGCAAAAAGATTAATATTTCACAAGTGAATTATTACAAGAATGGCCGGGTAACTACCCGCCTACGAAAAGAAGAAAATAAATCTATACAAGCTAAAACTATCCTAGCAGTGGGAAGGGATCTTCAGGATCAGGCTTCAGGGCCACTTCCACTTGGACCAGCCCCATCGGTAGAGCGTGGCAGTTCAAGGAAAGCTTTGAGGATAGCTAGCCCATCATCAGCAGCAGCTACTTGGTTCACCTTCTCCACCACTGGATGCGGGAAGGCGGCGTATTGATTTACTGCTTGGTCGTATATGGCTTCGGTATCAACATTGTACAAAGGGAAGTTGGAAGGCGGGAAGCCTTTCTCAACGAACCCTAGACCAAGCAGGAAGCCGGCCCGTTCCCCATCCTCATGAGAAGCGTTGAGGGCTGCGCTCATGGCATCATCGTAAGTAGTCTCTGAGAAGACCCGATGCACAACCTACAAAGAAAATATACAAGTGTCAAACCTTTTCTATGTACAAAGGAAAGCGTGAAGACGTAAAGCTAAACATACCTGAGGCAACGCCTCTCGAAGAAGCCATTCCTTGGCAACCAGAGCTTCTTGGAGGGCGGCTTGAGCTTGGGTGCAGGCGCGTTCGGCTGCGCTTTTGTTAAGGTTGGCAAGTAGCACTTCCTTTGCAGCAGCCTCTTCAACGCCCTTAAGCTTCCGCTCGGTGTGATCAAGCACGCCCCTCTGATCCAGGATTTCTTGAAGCTTCTTGGCATCCTCCATCGCCAAGGCATCATGAGCACGTTGGAGAGCCTCCAATTTGGCCTTGAGCTCCTCGTTCTCCACGCGTAAAGGCTCAGCAACGGCTTCAGCCTTGGTGGCCCTCTCGGTTGCGTTCCTCGCAGTCTCCTTAGCTAGCCGAAGCTGTTCGTTAACAGCTTGGGCAGCCTTGGAGCGGGCCTCGAGTCGCGCTTGAACCTCAACCTCGAGGGCCTTGAAGGTCTTCTCCTTCTCCGCAGCAGCTGCGGCCAACTTTTGGTTCTCCTCCCGAAGAGCCCGCGCTTGAGATACGTCTTTGGCGCGAGCTGCTTTTAACTTGTCGTTTTCACGACAAAGCAGCTCGACGCGTGGCTGCATTCGGGCCTGGAGAACCCGAAGCTCATTGGTTAGCCTACCCTCCTGGTAGCTAGCCATGGCTTCCCCCAACGCACCATGGGGAGCAGCGTGGCGTGCCCATTCCACGCACTCCACAGGGGTACGAAGGGTTGTTCCTCGGCGTATGTTCCATCGCGGAACATACACTTCATTGGAATCCGACACTGCAAAAACAAAAAAGCAGTTAGGAAAAGATGATAAAAAATAAAAGTGAAAAAAGGCCAAAGGAACCCTACGCACCTGTAGGGTCTATAACAGGCCGATAGCCGCCGAACCCATCACCTGAACCCAAAGGAAATCCATCCAAAAGATCAGGCAGATGGGAAGGTGGCAAAGATTGGCGAGTACTCCCATGCGTACCTGATGGGCCGGCCGTCGGTGCCGGTGGCGGGGGCATGGTGGCAGCCGCCGCAGTCGCTGCCGCAGAATCCGCAGCAATCGTAACCGCCGGCTCGGTGAAAGATGCTGTAAAAATCGCACTTACCACCGGCGGTGACGTCATCTCGGCTGGAACAGTCGGCTCAGACTGAGCAACTGAACCAGCGGGAGCAGGCGCAGGCGCCTGGGTCGACGCCTCAGGAAGGCTGACCAAGCCTACCGTCATCGGCGGAGAGGTACTACTCGGCACTCCACCCGGGAATGCGTCAACATCCACGCCTGCACAAGAAGATAAGTGTTAAAACAATAAATTTATGAAGTATGTTAAATCTACAAAAACAAGGATGTTTGTACTTACGGGTTTTCTTGAGCCTGAACGTACGGACAGGCGGGGACAAACCCGATGGAGCCGGTCTCTTGATGCCGGTCACCGTCGTCGTCGTTGGTTCTCCGGAGGTAACAGTCGTCGCCTCCGGAACAGTGGTCTTCTCACCACCGGGGCTCCCCGCCACCTCTTCACTATCTGACTCGGTGTCAGATAGGAGCACCGGATCAGCTGTGGAGGCCACCTTCTCCTTCCCTTTCCCACCGGCAGCCTTCCTCTTCCGCACCAGCGGAGGACCATCTGCGGATTCCTCAGAAGAGGACAGGATGTCAGGAATTCCAGCAGTGGATACAGCATTGAGGGGTTGAGGATAGAGTATCGCCTTACCTGGCCGCCGTTGGCTCAGGATCTCGTGGCCCAGCGGATAGACCTCCACAAACCGATCCGCCGTTTGCTCCAGGATGGGCAACTCGTTCTCGTCCAGAGCACGAGTGCCCACCCGCACGGGACCGTCAGCTTCCCGCGGGTACAGGAGCGACTCCAAATCGTTCCCCTCTGAAAGAAAAGAAACAGTTAGAAGACAAACTCATATCAGCAAGAAAGACAAGACATACCATAAGGAATAGAGTTCAAACCGTATTCGAGAAGGATGAGAAACCGAGACGCATCCTTCCATACCCGGCTCATCCCCAGCATCACCATCCCGGACTCCGCAAACCGGTAAACCGGAGATTGGACCCGGGATATCTTCGCGAACCATTCCGCCTCCTGGTAGCTGGAAGCATGAAGGCTCGGAAGCGCTTGCCCCTTCTTAAACTTCATGGCAATGGGGATGGCGCGGGCAGAAACGTAGAAGAACTCCCGCTTCCACGATCGGAGACTGCGCTCGGTCACGCAGATCTTCAAACCCTTAATACGGGTTGTAAGGGTGTACCACCCCTGGATGCACCTCCAAGTATAGAAGGTCATCAGGCGGTCCACATAGGGCTCAATACCCAGAATCCGGCACACCCACTCGAAGTGCCGGATCTTGGCAATCGCCATTGGATGCAACTCGGTTAGGTGCACACCGTGCCTCTCCAGGACACGGTACACAAACTTTGTCAATGGGAACCTAAGGTTCCCATAAACAAAGAATGCAGCATATACCCCGATCTTGCCACTGGGGGCATCGTACACAGTCTGATGGGGTTCAGGAAACTCAGGCTCAAGAGACTCAAGCATGAACTTCCTGACGATGTACTGGTACTGATCGACGGGTAGAGCACACTGGCACTCGCCAGCAGTACTCCTATCGTCGGCTACAGCTTCAGCATCATGAGAAGACATATTGCAGTGGAAGAAGAAAACGATTTCGGGAAAATGCTTGCCTGAAAAGGGGAGTATTTGCCGGAAATCGCTAAGAAGAAGAAGAGAAGGGTGAAAGTGTGGATTACAAAGAACCCTCTCCCCCTTTATATAGTAATCGCAATTAATGCGGTGAATTTAATGCGGAGGAGAGAGAAATCGAAGGTGCAATGAAACTATGACACGTGGCAAAAAGCAAGCTGGAAACAGCTGTTGAAAGGACGTGTGCCAGTAATTTCGCGGCCACGCGCCCAAAAATCACGCCCACGCGCCTGAAAAGCGTCTGGAATGACCATGTACTGTCACGTCACCATAACTTCCTGCACGTCCTGACACAGTCAGAAGAAACCGTCGCACGACGTTTCAGAGGTTTGGACTGTTCCCATCTTTCCACCAACCCTTCGAATTTCAAAATTCAAATTTTGAAAATATTAAAAAGTAAGCGGGAAAATACCCCTTACCTTGGCAAACAAGTAACCGTAAGACGGATGCGGGTACAGTGTAAAGGCAAAACCCTTCACGTACCTAGCACCCGCAGGGAATTGAAGCCAAGTAAAACCTTGGCAAACAAGTAACTGTAAGACGGATGCGGGTACAGTGTAAAGGCAAAACCCTTCACATACCTAGCACCCGCAAGGAATTGAAGCCAAGTAAATCTTGGCGAACAAGTAACCGTAAGACGGATGCGGGTACAGTGTAAAGGCAAAACCCTTCACATACCTAGCACCCGCAGGGAATTGAAGCCAAATATTCCTCGACAACCAAGTAACTATAAGACGGGTGCAGGTACAGTGTAAAGGCAAAACCCTTCACATACCTAGCACCCGCAGGGAATTGAAGCCAGGAATACCTTGGAAGTAAAGTAACCATAAGACGAGCGCTGGTACAGTGTTAAGGCAAAACCCTTCACATACCTAGCGCTCCGCTGGGAATTGAAACCAAGAAGGATCTTCTGGGCAATGCTTGCGGAAGCGGAAATAACATCCCCGCATAGCGGGAACGTCGAGAACTACGTTGTTTGAAGCTCCAGGATGGAATTGGTGGTTTTAGCATAATTGATCACTATGTACAAAACTAGCAAAACCTCATGGAGAGTCCACAAGTGGGACTCAACGCTCCTGACTTGCGAGGAGGTTACAGACCTACCCACATCATACCCAAAGACCAAGCAGGAAACTCGGGAATTTCTGCAAGTGACAAGGACTTCCGCGGGAAGAATCCCCATGGAAAACCTTAAAAAACCCTTTTCAAAACCCTTAGCTTAAGTCCAAAAGTTCACCTCACTTTATTAAACACGCATGAGAAGAACATTGGACTGGGGGGACTTGAAGAGGTAGGTCCCAGCAGAGCCCAGTTGGACCCGCAAGACTCACCTTAAACAGGGACGTCTGCGCAGAAACCAACTGGATCCGCAGGACCAACCATGCTCAGAGACGTGACGTCCTTACGCGCAGTACGCAAGCTGGTCCCGCAGGAAATGCCTCCCAATGGTGAAGGATTCCGCCTGTCCCTGCAGCCTCGGATACAAGCCATTAGGGAAGGCCACCCGCGCAGCAAGGCTACACGCACAAGGCACTTAGCTCTCAATCGTTCAGTGTCACCTGAAGGAATGAGCGAAGCCGGGAACAATCCCGCACAAGGGCGGGAGGGGGAATACTCCCGCCCAAGTAAGCCAGTCCATACGATACAGGAAGATCTTCTGTACTGTACCTGACGAGGTATGGGAAAAAGATCTGACTAAAGATACGACAGCTTATAGACAACAGTATGGCGAGCAGCATGCTCCTACACTGTATGTCACTATTAGCCGCTGCCTACTCACCAACTCTTGTCATACCACGTGCGTAGCTGACAGTTGGTGGAAAAGGAATAGTATACAGCAGGCCTGGTCGCTGTCAGCCGCTACCTACCCACCAACTACCAGCAGGGCACGTGCGTAGGCTACTGTTGGTGGAACAGGAACACTGTTGCAGCCGGCCATACCTCCTTGGAAACCTACCTTCGGCTATAAATACCACAAATGGTATGACCATCTGATCTTATCATATTATCATCATATTATACCTGATATCTGCTCTAGCAATCTCTTAATATATTTTTATATTTAAAGAGCAATCTAGTCTGATTCTCACGCCGGAGGGTGGTCACAAGGAGGAACCCCCCCCTTCTCAGTGACGAGCTCACGGTGTCTGTTTTGCAGGTTATCAGAAGAACCATCTTCTCAGGGTCTAACCCCTCGTGGGAAACATCTATCTAACCCCCAGGTTACCAGTAATCTGTCCGGGGTCCGGTTAGTGTTTCTTCAATGGGCGTAATTGATTTAATCAGATAATGGAGTAGGTGATTACATAGTCGTCGTCCGTATAACAATTAAAATAAGAGATATAAGTGCATTATCAATTCTTAATATATATATACACACACATTGGCGAAGGATAGTTGGGGCCAGGGGTGGTCCCAGTCCCCTCTGTTTTTTTACATATTAGTGTAAATTTACCCGTTTTCGTCCGACATTTTTTGTAGGTAGTGTAAATTTACCCGTTTTCAACCGAAAAATTGATCTCGGCCCCCTCCGTTTATGGTTTTTTTAATGTGTATTTTCATCCGGCTCCCTCGACATCTTCTTCCAAGTTTCGCCACTGTATGTGTGTGTGTATATATACACACGCATACATATACATTTCTGAAATGAACGCTCTAAGGGAAATAAACTCAGGCTGAGGCCCTAGGCCCCACCTTGAATATGTCCTTCAAGTTTGACCAAAGTTGAAACAAAAAACATACTAAAAGATAAAAAATCTCTTAAGTTATATGAAAGATAAACATATTCGTAATTAGTGGGTTTTCATCCTAACAGTATATTTCAAAAAACGCCACGAATTCTCGTTTCGTCTTAGGCCTCCAAAAGAGTTAGGCTTGCCCTACAAACCCGCTATTATACCAATATAATTGAAACCAAAAGGCAAAATGATATATATTTGTTTCCATGTGGGGAAATCATATTTTATATTTTTATTAAAGGGTTGTTTGGTAAGATTCCATTACGGCAATGTGTAATGGGGCTACAACTTGGGCGAGAATGGGCGATAAAGAGGAGGAACACCCACCCACCCCCCGGCGATAAGTGGGCGAAAAGGGGCGGGGGTGGGGAGTTCTTCTCGCGCTCATGTCTGTTTGTTTTGTTTGTTTATATTATTATTATATATATGTGTGTGTAAGATATATATATATATATATATATATATATATATATATATATATATATATATATATATATAGGATCAGGATCATGAGAGAACCTTTTTGAAATTGAGAACTATGAGAACCATTTTGGACCACAAAAAACCCAAAAATAAAAAAAATCATAAAATAAAAAAAACACAAAAATTAAAAAAGTAGAAAAACCAAAATTCTTATTTTATCATCCCGGTTTCATAAAAAAAACTCGGTTTAGCTAAATTATATACACATATGTATACTATATCTATACTATATATAATGTATGAGTGATGAGCAAATTAAGACACTTAAGTTTTAAGTAATTTACTACTTAATTAACAAATTATACAACTTACATAGCATGTTGAGGAGGGACAAAATAGTCTATTAGACAATATGATGCACGGTTAAACTTTATTTCCTTAAACATGGTTACAATCTTAACCCCTCAACTTTAATTAGTTTTTGTAAATTTTAGTATTAGTTACAACTTAGCCCTTTAACTTTTAACTATATATTTTTTTTTTAATTTCACATTTAACCCAACTTCTGCCCACGACTTTTAAACGGTTATAATTTTTTCATACGCTATTAATTTTTTAAAAATCTGTCACCATAAAAACGAGAATTTTATTCTCTTAAATTTGAGTATGATATTGCTTCAGTTTTTTTTAGTTTAAAAAAAATAACATTTAAGTAGCGGTATTTGCGATCTGGTTTCAATAGTTTTTAAATTAAACCATTAGTAACGGTTTTTGGTTATCGAAAACCAAAACAGAATCATTAAAAATTGAAACCAAACCATTATCAACATCAACGGTATATGTTCCCGCTGCATCGCGCGGGCACCCGTCTAGTACATTTACATGATTTTTTTGTACACATGTGTATAATTTAAGATAAATGATATTGTACATATGTGTATATTACGTAACTAAAGATTATATAAAACTATACATATGTGTATAATATGACGGTTTTTTAATTTTTTTAATTTTTTTATTTTTTAATGAAACCGGAATGAAATATAAGAATTTTGATTTTTTTACTTTTTTAAAATTTTTATTATTTTTTGTTTTATGATTTTTTTAAATATTTTTTTTAAAGGTGTTTTTAGTGGTCCAAAATGGTTCTCAAAGTTCTCAATTTGCAAAGGGTTCTCTTAGGATCCTTACCCTATATATATATATATATATATATATATATATATATATATATAGGGTAAGGATCCTAAGAGAACCCTTTGCAAATTGAGATATATATATATATATATATATATATATATATATATATATATATATATTATTTGTAGCCTCTACACCATTACACCCCAAAAAACCCACTCTTTGCTGACTGGGCGCCACATGACGCAAAACGCCCCAATTTGTAGCTCATCCACCATACATAGCCTAAGAGGCTAACAGTGAATCATTCAAAGATAAAGTGTGTTTGTTTCATTAAAAATACAACTTTTAATGGTTTATGAAGTATGTTAATGATTAAGCCTTAGATACATACAAAATTTTTTACTACCTCGATTGTCAGACTACCCATAACTTATTATAGTGGACAACCTTTATCATATGTCGAATTATCAATTATGTCAAATTCAAAACTTCATACTGTTAAGACCAAAAATTAATAACTTAAAAGAAACGTTAAAAAGTTATATACACGTGTAATCTTTCAAGTGAAACCTTTACAAAATAACGTTCAAGGAAGTTTTAAAGTCAAATTGTACGTGTTATATTCCCATGACTTCACTCACTAAAATAGTCCGTCTGAACACATCTTTTTGTGTTCATACTTCATATTATATATATAAATTAAAAAACAACTATCTTTTAGCATTTTGGTGCTTTAGTAGTTGTATTTTGGGTTTCTTTTGTTGTTCTAGTTATTACTTTAATTTGGAGTGTTTGGTATTACATTGTATCGTATATGCTGTGTTGTTTATCTGTATAAATAATGATTTGCTTAATAGATAATGATATTAATATACGAAAGAGACATAAATCTATTATTGCACATGATTTTGATTTAAAAAAAAGGCATTGTTGGTGTTTGATTATGTTTTTAAAATGATTAAATAAAATATAACTCAAAAGACCATTATCAATCCATCTCTTATAATTATGTAAGGAGATTTTATAAATTATAAAGTATGGTTGTGAGTACAAATTATAAGGTGGAGAAAGACATTATTTATGTTTGATCGTTGGACGTCTTTTAGCAAAATAAATGGTAGAAAACATATTTGATGTTTCAAGTATCTTTCACGTAATGTCCTTTGTCACTAAAACAATTAATTTTTCTTGTTACATCTTGTCATGTGCCTTGCAAATGAGGGTAGTATTGTAATTTTACTATGTATTTAATAATTAAATATACAAATTAATATATATATATACTAGTTTTTGTCCCCCGTTTTACGAGGGCTGTTTTACATTACTCGTTTTAAATGCTTATATATCTTTTTTACTTTAATTTTATTTATTGTAAGAAAATTATAATATACTTAAAGTTTGATGATAAAATGGTTTCACAAATAACTAAAATGTTATAACCCGGTTTAAAAGTTATTTATGTTTGGTGAGACCCAAGACCCGCTTATTTTTTTATTATAAAATTGTTTCTTAATTATAAATAATATCTTTAAAAAAAATCATATAATAGTTTTTAGTATATCCTATTTTATAAGATTTTCACATCAATAATTTGGTGAGAATAATTTTTAATTTAATGAGATGTTATAACCCGTTTAAGGAATATATGGGTTTGGTAAGATCCATACCCGTTAATTCTGGTCAAATGCATGAGAAGTCTTCATTTAAAAATCAAGCAAATCTGGTGACTCCAAAAAAATGGGGAGCGACCACATCGCGACACGTAGGATTTTTATGTTTTCGTTTATATATACTATAGATACACACACACTCCTAGCCATGATTTTCCAGTTCAAGGCCACCACCACTACCATCGTTCAGATCCAACACAACCATCGTTGTAAGGCCCCGTTACCGGTAGCCCTACTTTGGTGTTGGATTTACTCATAAACACAGTTCCAAATATCAAAGTTAATTAAAACATTCGTGGAATATTAAAACTTCACCATAAAATGTTACATAACCTTTAAATCTTGTCTTATAAAACATTCAATTTATTTAAACATAAAACATAGTCTTTAAAACATCACAACATTTCTTCGAGATGCCAGTATCTTCGATTCCATGCCATGTGTCTTCAATCATGCTAGCTGCCTCAACCTACTCGCCTGCGTGCATACTAAAAGTCAGCTATGCTGAGTGAGTTCTAGTTAATCACATAACTTACTTTACATACACATACACGTGCTCGTAGGTACGCATTACATACTTTACCTGTCCATCAATCTTTCATACACATACATATCTAACCTTACGTTATAAAGAGCATTCGTCCTACATACCTCGGATATTATTAGGGTCCGGTACCCCTCCATCATCGGATATTATTAGGGTCCGGTGTCCTCCATCCTCGGATATTATTTGGGTCCGGTACCCTTCATCCTCGGATATTATTAGGGTCCGGTACCCTTCATCCTCGGATATTATTAGGGTCCTGTACCCTTTCTTTCATACCTTTTTAACATACTTTTCCATATACATAATCGTAAGTTTCATACCTACATCATTCATTCTTCATCTTACAACATACACATGACATCAACAATTTCCTGGCAATACATGCAATTCCGAAGATCGTTCATGTATCGACAAGAAACCATTCATACATTTCACATAATACATATATGGCATACACTTATCGCTTAGGATAAGTGTATTGACTAATCACATCGAGTATGCACACAGCCCCGAAAACATAACAAGGAATGGGGCTAGAAACTCACCTGAAGTCGGTTACGTTCACCGTTAATTGTTATTCCTTTCTTCAGTTGGGCACGGCTAACTGTATAATAATTACATGCATCAATTAACTATCACTATTCATCTCACGTTTCTAGTCTAATTATAACCCTCAACGGATGGGTGTCCGGGGGCAACGCCCCTGGCAGCGGGGTCTAGGGG